>NW_019524735.1:17450-49868 GCF_002814215.2 Seriola lalandi dorsalis | reverse complement strand
CCCCCCCCCCCGCCCCCCCAAAAAACTAACCTATTTGCTCTCATTTTTCTTAACTTCCAATCTTTCACATATTGTCTCTCTAGCCTCTCCCACCTCCACCCCTCAGCGTATGCAGCTTCAACAGTCCACTAAAGAAACTCCATATTAGGCCGACTGTTCATCAGTCATCTAATGTGCTGCAGCTCTCTTTGGCTCATTTAAGAGTTTGGTCTGTAACATTAGCACCGTGTCATGTTTTTCGTGTGTGGGCGAGCAAGTTTGGAATCAAGTTTTGATTTGTGTTTATAAAGTTTGAACAAATTCCACCCTCAGTCGGTACAAGCCAAAAATAACTCTAAGCAAGTTATTCATCTAAGTACGACCAGGACTTTCTGACTTTTTTTTTCTCTTGCCACTTAGGCGAAGCATTTTTAGAGGGATTTATTCTGCTTTTACAGTGGCCAATGCATTATTTTGTTGGCAGTTAATGACCATAGGAATGAAAAGTTTAATGCACTGGAAAGCATGGCACATAGCTTGTCTCCAGTCATAACTTGTCTGTTTTTATACCCTAGGATGAGAAGCCGTTTCACTAACAAACATCCTTTTCTTCTCTAGCTCCTCTTTTCCAAAGCAGCCGTGCAGTTCATATCATGGTCATATCCTCCAACTAATTCTTCTCTTTGTACCTAGTAGTTTTCTCATGATAACCTTTCTCTCCCTTTTGCATTCTTTTTTGCTTTCTTTTCCAATGCCTGAAATAGAAGTGGAGCAAAAAGGTAAATGAGTGGTCTGGTCCTTCCCTCCCCCTCCTTCGGCTCCTTGTTCTGTGGTGTTGAGTACAGCTCCCCTCACGTCTCTTCCCCCTTCTCCCGATTGCCTCTCCTGTCAAATGCTAAACCCATAGGAGGATTGTTTGCACCCATGGAGTTCAAATGAATTTCAAAACAGAATTTCAAATGACATCCACAGTCATCGAATGTAGTTTTTTCTCACTATGTGAAAGAAAACACCAACTGTTCGGTGTTGATTTGTTCCAGGGACTCTTGCTTAGCACTTTCTTAACCCTTGAAGAATGACTAGTTGTGTATATATATTCCTATTTGGCTCAGTTTGTAGTTTGCTTGGCCCAACTTCTGCTGCACCCATAGCACGTGATGTGAAATAGCAGTGATGGCTGAGTGAGATTGGCACAGACTTAAAAAAATAAAAATAAATAAAAAAATGTTTGAAAAGAAAACAAGAATTTACGGTGTCCCATTTTATCCAGAACCAATTAATTTAAAAGCGTCAAAATGGGAACCTTGCCATGGCCTCCCTCACCCATCAGTGGTTCCTCTTGTCTTTTGACACAGAAATAGTGAAAATCCTTTACCACTCTTGTTCGATATATTTCCCCAACCTCCACTTTCATTTTACCTCTGCTTTGCTGCCGCCACCACCATTGACAACCTGTTGTTCACTCTTATCACAAGATGTGAAGTCTGTTCCCTTATCATTTTGGTTTATGACCTCAGTCATGTGAGTATGCATGTGCAGTGTGTCCATATACCCAGCTGTTCATGTGGCATTTGACAACAGAGACAGACTGGTATTTAAATAAAAGGGAAAAAAACAAACATGTGAACTCTATTTTTCCCCCCATTTCCCATGTCTTTCATTTGCAGGATTTTTGCCTTTTTTGTTCACGTTTTTTGTTTTGTCCCTGTTAGGATGTAGCAGCAGACCCTTGAGATGCAAGTTGTCTTAACCTCACATTTCTCATTCTGAATAATCACTATGACACATTCATTTATTTTCTTTTTTTCCCTATTCATTAACGGTAGTACATAAGCACTAGTTAAAATATTCCTCCAAATTCACAGTCCCTGATCTTGAGTTGTACAGCAGCGACTGTCAAGTGTGTTATGTATCTTTTTAACATTTCACCTTACTGTATTTTGTTTCACTCTCTTCTCTGTCACCAGTTTTCATTTGTCCCGGGACTCTGAAGGGTGTAGGGGCCGCCACCTTCCTGTTTGAAGCAGAGCAGCAAGCGGGGTCGTGGTGCAAAGACCCCCTTCAGGCTGGAGACAAAGTGTTCTTCATGCCCTGGACGCCATACCGCACTGACACCCTCATCGAGTACGCCTCTCTGGAGGACTTCAAAAACGGTCGCCAGACAACCACCTATAAACTGCCTCACCGTGTTGACGGGACAGGCTTCGTAGCTTATGATGGGGCTATCTTCTTTAACAAGGAACGCACTCGCAACATTGTCAAGTTCGACCTGCGCACGCGCATCAAAAGTGGCGAGGCTATTGTCAATAATGCCAACTATCACGACACCTCACCTTACCGCTGGGGTGGCAAGACAGACATTGA
The DNA here is from genome assembly GCF_002814215.2 of Seriola lalandi dorsalis. Lineage (NCBI taxonomy): Eukaryota > Metazoa > Chordata > Actinopteri > Carangiformes > Carangidae > Seriola > Seriola lalandi. Next base: position 47,525 of record NW_019524735.1, on the reverse strand, counting down.
CTTGGCAGTAGATGAGAGGGGTTTATGGGTTATCTATGCCACGGAGCAGAACAATGGGCGTATAGTGGTTAGTCAACTCAACCCGTACACGCTTCGCTTTGAGGCCACGTGGGAAACAGCATACGACAAGCGCTCTGCTTCCAACGCCTTTATGGTGTGCGGCGTGCTGCACGTGGTCCGCTCAACCTACGAAGAGAACGAGAGCGAGGCCAGCAGGAGCCAAATCGATTACATCTACAACACCAAGCTGAGCCAGGGCGAGTACACTGACATCCTCTTCCCCAACCAGTACCAGTACATCACCGCTGTGGATTACAACCCCAGGGACAACCAGCTATACGTGTGGAATAACTTTTACATCCTGCGCTACGACCTGGACTTCGGCCCACCGGATCCTGCCGAAGGTGAGAGCTGCTCCACTTTTGTTTAGTTCATTGTCTTTGTGTAATTCTTCCATTGTTTGGCCACAATGTAAGATGTCACAGATGGCCGCCTTTTCATTTTGTTTGCAATTCAGGTGTGATAAAGAAAAGAGGGTTGTGTTAGTCTTGGGGAAAGGGCTCATTTGCAGAAAGAAATTACAGATTCACCTTGGAATGAGGGATAGCTCCCAGTGGCATCACGTCGCTACAAAAATGTGCTTCTTTATTACCATGAGGCAAGCAGAGGCACTCACTCCAGCTGAAGCTTGGACCCTATCAAATTCTTTAATCTCAGGCCTTATCCGAAGCCATTATGAACACTGGCCTCCTGAACTTCCCCGGTAATGCTTGGAATACGTTTGAGAAGTATTGTGCACAGTATGACAGAGGTTATCCTCTTCTCCTTACTGTGGGATTTTTTAGTTGTGTTGCCATGGCTACCTCATCACTCTCACAGAAGCCAGTTAAAAAAAAAAAAAAAAAACTATATCAGGAGAGAAGTGCCATCCTATTGTGGTGTAATATTTTTTAAAACCCACCAGGCTGAAGTGTGTATGAGTTATGTACCACATGGTGAATCAGGGTAGAAGAATGGCTGCTAAGAGATCAATTACAGTGAAGAATCTTGTCAGGGGGTCAGGGGACTTAAATTAATCTGTGAAGTGCTGAGAGGCGACATACGTGTCATCAGACAGGGACCTTACATCAAGCTGATGATGAGTTTAATTGCCTGACTGCAGCCATGTTACCCCATCGAGCCAGGCTAAGTCTTCTGCAGGAAGTGGGGAAACAAGGACCGTGACCTGACTCCACGTTATGTTACAGGCTCAGGTTGCCCCCGAGCACTGGTCCAGATTAGGTTATGATTTTTAACTTCTGGATATTCAGGAGGGGTTACCGGGAGGGGGAAATCTGATTCTTGACCTGAGCTGTTAAAGGGGGGTTGGCGTTGATGTCTCAATGGAGGCTGTGTGCTCCTGAACTCTGCCCTCTTGTCAACATGTCTGTTTGTTTTCCTGCCGTTCCCTGGAATCTCCCCAGCATGATAACTCGACACCCAAGGGGAGCTCCAAGTTTGTGTCTGTTCTGCTGAACAACCAAAGCCTCAATTAAGAGTATGTTGGAGGAGATATAAAAAATACTCAAACTTTAATGAGTTCTCCATGCATGCAAACTGCCTGCTCAACTGTTCACGTCCTGATGTATGTAAATGTAATTAACAAGTGAATTATCATAATTACCCTCCTTGTCTCAAAAGATGCTCAGGGGGAGGAGGAAAGTGGCCATCACAGAGCATTTTCAATGAAGGGTTTAATGTGCTCTCTCAGCTACTGTAATGGCTCGGTAAACATAAATGCCACATAGGCATGGTGTTGCCACTTGCTTCAGGAACAGTGCATTTAATCAAGGAACCCAACAGAACATAGTTGTTGATTTTACTCATTCTTGTACTCTATTGTTCTGCCACTGTTTTGTTATTGAGATCCAACCAGAAGCAGAACTCGTTGCTGTGGATCATTTAGTGTGTATTATGGGAACATTTAGAAATGCTGCTAGTTCAAGAAGGAGAGAGGAGGCATCTCAAGATGCATTGGCCAGTAGCTGCACACCGGTCTTTGTGAATGGCACTTGGAAATAATTGGTTCTTGTTTATTAGGTTTTTTCAGACCTACACCTTTAACTTCTTTACTGTGTAGCTATTAGGATTTATTGCTGCCCATGATATGTCGTTGAATTAAACAACCTATTCTGCAGGGTAATCTAATGGTGCTGAAATAATGTCTCTCTCTCTCTCTCTGAAACTGAGGGGCACTTGAGGCGTAAAGGAAATTAATTGTGCCCATTAAGATTCATCGACCACAGAGTGAAGTTACCTCAAACCCAGTATATTTTTCTCCTTTGTAGGACTCATGTAACACAATGAACGGTCGGTGTCCTTTTCTGTCAGACGCATCAACCTTGGCTGTAGTGCTCATCTTAGAGAGGCGCCGAGGTGCCAACGGGCTTTGGGGTTTATATTAAGGGAGTTTTAGCAAAGTGATCAAAGCAGAACATAATTGACCTCAGCAAGTTGACGGTATTTCCTTTTTACCTTGTGTATAGTGTTTGCAACACTGCGGGTTTACTAATTCTGGCCATGGTTGGCGTGATTAGCTAAGATCATTCCCCATTATTGATCTTTCCGTTTATTGTTCCAAACAGTTCACACACATTTAAAGAAAATGTCTATGCTCTGCTAATGCATTGTGAACACAAAACAGCAATGATCAATACTTTGAGAGCCCACCTCCTCAGAGGTCTCTCTGAAAGAGGTGCATGCCGATAAAAAGCACACCCATGTGCTCGCCGTTACAAAACTTAAAAAGACATATAGGCAATGTATTCTCTGTGATGTGCAAAGACATTAACTGATTTCAGTCCAATGAATTCAAAAAAACAATCAGAAGAGTCGGTAATTGCCAAGAGCGTTTCAAACTAACAAGGAGAGAAAGGAGAAAATTAATTTGTCTTTGAGGTAGAATTGATCTGAGGCCATAAAGACAAGAGGCATAAAATTAATGGCTTTGTCCGAGAGGCTTAGCCACTTGGAGTAATCTGCTAGGAGTGAGTACAAGTGGGCTCTGCACTGAATTGAAATGTCAAGAAAAAAATGCTACTTCACATCCTGCATGCCAAAGATATCTGTCATCACTAAGTTGATGTTTTAGCCATTTTGTGGCTAAACCCAGCTGTGCACCTCGCTGCACTTAGGGTTTTCTTTTATATCCCAGAGCGACGCTTCCAGGTGAGCGTTCAAGATGGAGGACATTTATAGATGTATCATGCACTAAGCCTGTGTTCCACCCTCTGAAGCGTGATGTTCGGCAACAGAAATAGAGGCAGAAGTAAAGGTGTCAGAGGATTTGGAAGTGCTCTAATTGTTCTGCTTGCTGAATTATGGCAGGAAATTGTTTAAGTGGACATTATAGGCGTGTACGAAAGTCTTTTTGCTCTGAGTGTATTTCTGTCTGCACATTTGTCTTCCTGTCTCCATGTTTGTGTCTTTATTGTGAGCTGCCTCGCCACCTTCCTCTTGCTCAGACTGTCTAGTTGTGACTGCTCTATGTCTGCTGCTCCACAGTATTCAGTTTCAAGCCTCATAAATTACCCCATGCAGACATAGGATATGTCCGGCAGAGTTTTTTTTGTCTACTGATCTTTAAAGAACAAGTGTCAGTAAAGCAGTGAGCCTCGCAAACAGTTTCACAACTACTTGAGTTTTTTCATTTAGCAGGAATAATGATCGAATATTCCTTAGTGCTGGTCTAGAAATTGCTCATGTGTTGTCTTGTGGCCCTTTACTTTCTGTGCCAAGCTGTGGGCTCCTGTCTCGTAGGCTTGAATGAAGCTGAACAGCATGTGCCCATATAAACAGCCTAATGTAAAATTCATGTCTGGTGGGATTTATTTCTCTGTCATTAATTACCAGCACTGGCTCTAGGTAAAGAGGCAAAAAGACCAACTGTAGCTCTTACTCAGTCCTTCTCCTCTGAGACAGTCTTGTTATTGAGTGAAGCTGAAAAGTTCAACGTATAAAGACATATGCATATATATATAAAGACCCACATAAAGCATAGGTACAGTGTCTTGGGTATCATTAGTGTCCCAACAAACCTATTACTTTGATTAAATCAAAGGTCTGAGACTGGTGTTTAATTAGCACAAAATCCAAAGTAAAAACGACAAGTGACTTGGGAAGCTGAGCACCGGTGGTGGAGGAAGTATCCAGATCCTTTACTCAATTAAAGGCATCGATAACACAGTGTGCAGATACTCTGTTACAACTAAAAGACCTGCATTCAAACTTAATAAAAGTACAAAACTATTATCAGTGAAATGTATATAAAGTACCACTAAAAGTAAAAGGTCGGAGTGTTTCAATATATAACATATTATTGTTTTATTATCACCTATGCATTAACATATAAGCAGATTTTACCTTCTTCATATGATGACGTATTTTACACTGTAAAGAATCTCTCTAAAATATTTTATGTTATGTTATTTTATAAGTTTTTATTTAGAAGAAATGGTACAATGGACATTATTCAGTGGGAATTGGTTATTGAAAATGATGCTTGTTTTCTCATAATTATAATTAAGCATTAAGGTGTAGCCTCTTCATTAGCTGAACTAGAACTTACGTGGGAATTATTATTAATAAACAATGTAATGTTATATTTCGGTGGGAGGTTAGCAAGGTTAGCGTAGCTACAAGTGGCAGTTTGATTACTTACTATTTTTTGTGCAGCAAAAGGTTTTAGACATTTTTCAAGGATAGTTTATTTTTGTTGTGTTATGTGCTTCTTCACTGTTTTACTTCCGCTACAGTACAAAGTGACCAAAAACTACTGACGTCAGCTGTGCCCTTCGGTTGCACAACCCTCATAACCCACAATAATACAGCAAATTGATGTTTTTGCACTTACGGGTTAAACTGACAAGCTTTACAGGCATATTAGCAGTTTCTCCCTGTTTCCGGTCTTTATGCTAAGCTGAGATAACCATTTTATATTTACAGTACCATACTCTATATATTTATGTTCTCTTCTTGTTCGTGCGTGTAGTCATTTGCTTGTCATTTCATATGGTTTAGAGATGGATCCCTACTAATGTAGGGAGTGATTTTTTTTTTTTTTTTAAACGGAGCTCTGCCTATTTCATATTTTCTTTCAACTACATGGGTCTATTTGTTGTCGCTCTGGCGGATTAGTCTAGTAAGTGATTCATCTTCAAAATTTAAACCAATTAAAACTGTTTATATTTGGCTGCAAGCTGTCATTGCACTTCCCTAATAGTAGGTATTAGGTGGCTTATGAGCCATTTATCCTGCTGTTTGTATAGACAGGTAGATAGTTTTTACACTCTTTTAGTGCAGTGGTGTAAAGGATAAGACCAAGGACAAACAGAATATCTAGGCCTGTGATCATCTGATTATGGTTTAATATTTTTTTGTCATCTTCCTCGCAGATACATAAATGACTCTGGGGGGCTATAAAGTGATAAAACTAATTCTGCTTCATCTTCATGCCTTGATTGATGATCTTGCCTAATGGTTTTCCTTCCCTTTAGCTCTGTTTTAATTTACGTGCTCTGTTTAGACACTGGTGACAGTCATTTTTCAAGTGTTCAATCTCAAACTCTTCCATTATTTACAAGAGGTATTATTCAGCATATGGCAACAGTATGCCTTTGGTGTCAGATTGCCCATAAAGAGTGACTTCACTGCCTCTTGAGAGAAATGGTAGCTAATTGGTGCAGCCCTCTCTTGGATGAGTGCTATCAGAGGACACAGGGCTCTTACTGGAGGGGAATTTTCTCTTCGCAATCAAAAGAAAATTGTAGCGCATGTTACAGACACATCAAAATGAGCCCACTGATGCATCAACATCTGACAAGCACATTACTTGATGTAGTATTGAATAGATATGTTTTATATTTGATGTTCTTGATGTTATTCACAATCACAGTCTGATGTGAAACCCAAGACACGCCAACTATAAACACTCGCAAAGATTGAATCTCGTCTTTGATTAAAAAAAATCACTCAGTTGATGTCTGAGTGCCCTTGCTAATTAAAGTGATATGATTTCATGATTCTGTCAGAAAGAGTGAACATGTGAGAGACAATGACCAAGTGTCTCATAGCATGAAATAACTTTGTACTTCTATTATAAACTAGAATAGAATAAGTTGTCTCAATGTTCCTAAGATCTTCTCTCTTTTGGAGAGTGACTGATCAATGGATTAAGGGCTGCAACTCTTGATTGTTATTTATTAATCTAATCAGTTAGTGTATGACATGTGCCATCAGCTTTTCCACTTAAGAACAGCCCAATTCAAACCAGTGAAAAAAGAACAATCTCTTCTCTTAAAGAACTCCTGATTTTGGCAGAAAGTAATGTATATAATAATTGTGTTTTTCTTAGTAAGAGACTAATTAAGTAAATAACTTTGAGCAGGGCTATTAAGGTTTATTTTATTTATTTATTTTTTTAAACATAAATGCCTTAAAGACACTGGCTTCAGCTTTCATTCTGGTTCAAGATTGGACTGTTGGTCAAAATATTACAATTTAAAGACCTTGGATGATTTGTGGTCAACATTTCTTGGACTCATTAATTGTAGCCCTAACAGGGTATGTATTTTTCCTTTTTACCTTCCAGTAGCATCTCTAAATTGACTGAACCACTAATGGCAGAATATGCTATTTTTGATTTAAAATTTTTGCCAAGATGAAGAAAGAAACATTAAAAAACAAATGTCAAAACTGAACAAAATATTTCTCCATACTGTATGCTAATTTGTGCTGAAATGTGTCCTGGGCTCTGGAGCTGGATTAATATGGTCTCAGGAGCAGGTTAATCAGGTGATGCAAGCATATTGGTGTTTATATAAGCCCATGGAAAAGCAGAAGTTTGCTCAGGTATGGAGAGGTTTAATATTCTGAAACCCAATTACACTTGCCCTTGTATTGTATTATAAGCATATATTAAATCAACTGAGTCAGCCTATGAATCATATCACTTTTCCTGAGTCAATGAAAAATCTTCACCTACAGTACATAACATATTTGAAACAGTCTTTTATTGTCGCATTGTTATACTATTGTATTTTTTTTTTAGTTATCTATTTATTTGATCCTCAAATTTACTTCTGATTTACTAAGAAGTAGAGTAAGGCATTTATAATCATCTATGGAATTTTTGTACATTTATTTATTTATTCAATATTTTGTTACATGTACCTTGTTTCCTTTTGAGTAATTCTTAACACCTGCATAGCTGTGGGTGCTAACTGAAGGTTTCCTCATCATCTGTTCATGGTCAGTTGTTACTTTTGCTGCCATGCTATTTAGGCCAACCTGTGAATGTGTGTGACAGACACACAATGACTGAATGAGTGTAAGGTAATTAGCAAGGGCTCCTTGCCAGGGTAAAAGGTCAGTGAGTAAAATGTCACAATTCAGCCACGCTGTTGGGTGATTTGGGGGTTTAGGGTTTATGTGAATAGTGAGCATCACAGGAACACTGTTTTCTCCCTGCTGCGGCCTCCTGACCACATCACCCGATATCAGCTTTGTAATAAAATCAGATATTTCACTGGAATGAAAAAGCAAAGATTCCCCTGACTGGCTGATTAGTGTGAAATGTGAAATGTAGACTTTGTCACCATTCACCCTCAGGAAATGGAGATATGTGTCTGATGATGGAGTGTCAGATAGCATGATATTGCATTTTCCCAGAAGCACCCAGGGAACCTGAAGACAACACTGTAGTGCCTTTCACAACAGCAGACCTCATTGTGGGAAGCTGCTTTTATCTCCAAATACAATCAGGTGGTTGTGGGTAAAAATGTATGATCATTCATGCGGAAGACAAGTAGCCTAGTATATCCATGTAGACATGCACGCACATACACACAAACACTCACAATGTTTTCTTTTTTTTAATTCATATTGGCTATTCATACTGTATGAAATGTATAGATTTCCTATTTCTGCTCTCATTTCCTAGTTATCTCCAGGCTCTCTGCAGCAGATATCCATCTGTACACGTAGTGATTTTAAGCAGGAACACACCTGAGCAATGGAGTAAACACAAGCGCATATGCACACGTACATGTGCGCATTCATCCATAGATTTACTTTGCAGTGTAGGCGTGGATTGAATACAGTGGAATCACATTATTGCTGATGTATAGTTTTTGTTTGGAGCAGTGCAGTTCTCCTTCCGCATGCCAGCTTTATCAAAGTGAGAGAGATGAACTAGGCAAAAAAAAAATGCAGGCAGGCTTTGTCTTCATTGTTGACATTTAATCAGCTCAAGAAATCACTGCCATGTCAAAGGATGCCCCACCACCGCTTCTTATTTATGGGCTTAAGTAAGCTAAAAATAGCAAGAGACAGATAATGTCGCATTGGCAGGTTTGTCTTGATTTTGTTTGGGGAAGCAGCAGAAAAGAGGTGGAGTTGAGAGTGAAAGCAGTATGAAGCTTTTATTTCCAGGAATTATGGGCAGCAGTAATTCTAGCAACAAGTAACAGGCCACGGGACTCAAAGCAGTTGCAGTTTCCCCACAGCTAGAAACGATGGGAGTTCAAGGCAAGGACCTTTATGACTCAAGCTCTAACTGCTTCATTCATCTCTCGTTGTAGTGCCAACCATCGAAGACTTCTCCGTCTCGTCATCCATACCAAAGACCACCGCGTTTGTCACCACCACCGCTGTGTCTACTGTGAAGGGGCATGGTGACACCACTGTGGCTGGAGCAGATCCAAGAGAGGGGAGGGATCCGTTTGAGGACAGTCGTGGCTTGGGTACAGCTGAGCCCACTGTCCCAGAGCTGCCACCAACACCCAGACGCTTCTGTGAGGCGACCAGGAGGAGAGCCATCGACTGGCCCCAGACCCACACCGGAACCACTGTGGAGAGGCCCTGCCCCAAAGGGACCAGAGGTAGGCCACCATCTGGTGTGATTGTGCAAATGTATCACACATAGTGATGAAATGTTATAACTTTGTTTATTTATATTTTCAGTTTTCCATAAATTTCCAGATTTTTAAAAACCTTTTGTTAACCCACTATTCTGCCCATTAGCACTATATAGAGCATTCATGGACTGCTAATCATTGGTGGGAGATGTATTCACATTTACTCAAGTAAATGTACCAAAATTCTAAAAATACTCCATTACAAGTAAAAGTATAGAATTATTATTATCAACAAAATAAGGTACCAAAAGTAAAAGTAGTTATGCAGAATGACTCCTGCTACACCATATTGGATCATTACTGCATTAACATGTAAGCAGTACTTATATGTTGCAGTCGATTTAAGGTTAAGTTACTTTGAGCATTTTTATTGGGTAATTTAATACTACATATTTTATAAATTGATCATTTGTTTTGTGTCAGGTTAAGATAATTTGAAAAGTAACACAAAATGGAAATATGCAAGTAAAGCACATGTACTTTTTGCAACATGGAATATGTATTGTAGACAGTTAAGTCATTTAAAAAAAAAAAAAAACAGTGCTGTGTCATAAAAATAGTACAGTTATAATTAACAGCAGCATATACAACTAAAATCCTCAAAAAATGGTTTCTCTAGGGGGTTAAATATTAAAGTAATTTTTGTTTTTTGGAAATACACTCATTCTTCACAAAATTTTACATTACAAAGCTTCCTTTGCATGGCCCACAAGTAGTGGGCAAAGAAAACACGAAAGCACAAATTACAATATGATACCATCCAATCAAACCGCACCACTAACTACAGCCTCAAAAATTGTCATAGAGCTGAATAAACATTTTTCTGATAGAAAACAATAACTCGGCATTTCAGGCTTCCCAAAAGTACTGTTATGTTGCAAGGATAGTATTGAATTTTGTAAGTGTTTCTGCTCTTTTCTATCTTGTCCTGGTCTAGCTATTTTAACCGTCTTGAATAGTCTTGACTATCCTCTGTAGCATAGTGTTTTTTTTTCTTTTTCCATTAACAATCAAGTTTACCAAACAAAGTCTCAAAATCACACCTTCAGCATACAAATGATCAGAAGTTTCAAAGATCATGGAACTAGCTGCAGATTTATTTGTGCTTATTTAGGTGTCAATGTGCCGCTTCCATCTTTGCTTTTATGTACTGAGTCTGTGACATTTCAGCTACGGGGCATGTCAAATTTAAAAACAGAATAGAGCATGATTATAGCCTTTCACAAAAATAGGTAATAAGACTTTTTTGTACCTGTTTGCGTGTAATTTTGAAACCTAATTTTTTGTGCAATGAGTCTACCTATTTCTCCCCAACAGAGCAGGAGAGAAACTGATGAACATGATGAACAGTATTTAGGAAGCTATAAAATAGAGGACTCTACCAAAATTCAGTGCAGTTACGCCTCGCAGTTTAAAAAAAAAAAAAAAAAATCCCTTCTGGAAGCATAGGAAGTCAACAGTAAGGGAAACATTGTGTTGATGGTCGTTATATCTGTTGAGTTGACAATGATACTCACACAGGAATCTCTCGCAAGTTACCTTAACACCCCATCACAGAGACTGACAGAACTGTCACAATAAAAAAGCAGGTCTACTGGAAGATGAAAGCAAGGAAGAGACAATGTTTTGATTGCCAGGGTGAAAAAGGAACGTTTCGTATTATGTATCAATCCAAACATATTACATATGTATAAATTACTCATTAGGAGTATTGTTGTATTTTATTTAGACATGATTGGTATGGGGGAATATAAGATGTTTACAATTCTGAAATGTTTACTAGCAAGAACAAATCCAAGTCTATTGTTTTGTTTCTGTCAGCTATGTGGAAAGCTGATAGTCTTTTAGTATCCCTCCTACATTTTTCTGTTTGTATAGAATGTACAAAGCTTCCAGGCTTTCAAATTGTTTGGAAATGGTTGTTCCTGCTGAACAGAGAGTCTGTATGAATGAAGGATCAGCAGGAGAAACTTTATCTGAGCATGGCTTTGGCTTCCCTCCAACTGTTGTGTTTATTCTGTGGTACTTGCAGGCATCGCCTCCTTCCTCTGCACTGTGGCAGGGACCTGGTGCTCCAAAGGGCCAGACCTCAGCAACTGCACTTCCCACTGGGTAACTCAAGTGGCACAGAAGGTAAATCTGGAATGTGTCAATTACACAGAATATGGCAGCAAACAAGCATGTTATACGGCTAAAATACAGCATGGACTCACAACTTTTGACCTGTTTGCTTGCTTGGTGTATTTTTATTATTTCAGCAGAGAACTGGCCAGTGGTTCATATCCTGAAAATAGTTTTTCAAGCATAGCAATTCAGTGTGGTAGCAGGAAGAAACGAGCTATCTAAAACGTCAGGAATAAATGCCAAGAACTGTAGTCAGTTACTGAGATTCAAAGAGCCAGTGCTTCTTTTCTTCTGTGACTTTTTGCGCTTTGATGTTCAACAGTCATGCAGGTAGAAATCTAATGTAGATGCACAGATAAGAGACTCAGTAGCCTGTGCAGACCATAATGTTACGCAAACGCACAACATATCGCATTCTAAGGAAAAGATGCTTTTTTCTCTTTTACTGGATAAACCCCCACTGAATGCAGCAGGTTCATGCAAGGTTTCTGGCTCTTCAAAAGGCCTTAAGAGAAATGTAGAAAAGACTAACAAGAGCCCACTTCCATACAACACCACTCATTTTAAACAAGTTTAAACAACAACATTCTGTGTGAGAAAAGTGGTGCATTTTACTACTTAAAAGTCAGTACGAACATCATATCTGCCTGATGTTTGAGTGATTTTTCCAAAAGGCAATGTGAAGTTAACACTTCTGTAGTTCTTTTAGTAAATATTGTATCAGTAAGAAATTTCTGATATCTCTGACTCTCAAATACACCATGGAGGCCGAATGGTATGAACATTTACTTCCCACTCATAATTATGGTCTGTATGATACGCCATTTAGTTGACAGTGGCATTGTGATTGATGTCTGCGCATGTACTGCTTCATTTCCTCTAACTAATAAATGGAAAAGAGCATGAATTTCTTTACTAACTGCAAAAGCATCATACCATGAAGACTGGTATATGGTATATACTGTCTATACTGTATAAAATTAGTATGTGGAATGAAATTGGGTCATAGCTCAGTCAAAGCAGGTTGGGGGAGGGCTGATACTCCCAAAAAATTAGAGCATTTTATCACAAAATAAATGCTGGATTTCACTGCTCACAGATGACAGCACAAACACTGACAGCCTATCATTATTGCAGAACACTGCTGTTTTTTCCTTTCCTTTTCTTAAGCCTCTGTATCACAGTTTTCTATTATGTTTCCTGCTAAACATGGAATCCGTGTGCCTACATTAATTCTGCACACAATTACTTTTTCCTCCTGAACAAGCTGTGTTGCAGTGGATTATGTGTGAAGCGTATGTGGGATACATTATTTCAGCTTCACATTGCAGAACCATCATCTCAGGCCCGCTTCACTGATGCTTCACTGACACCCCCTGTCTTCCTTGTTGCTGTTTTTAGATCCGAAGTGGCGAAAATGCTGCTAATTTAGCCAATGAGCTGGCACGCCACACACAGGGCCCAGTGTTTGCCGGAGACGTCAGCTCCTCGGTGCGCCTGATGGAGCAGCTCGTGGACATTCTGGATGCTCAGCTGCAGGAGCTCAGGCCCAGCGAGAAGGACTCAGCTGGACGCAGCTTCAACAAGGTACTGTGAAATTCCTGTCTGGCCTGTTGTAACCTCTTATTAAACTTTGTCCCCCTTTCGGCCCAGCTCTGTGTCCGCATGACTCAGGACGTTCATTAGCAGGACACCTACTGATACATACAAACCTGTACTCACTCATATGCACAAACACACACACACACATTTTTGGACACACGCAGTCTCAGGTGAGGGGGCTAGGGAGGCAGGTCTAGCCCTGAGGGGAAGCTCATTCCTCTACAGCTCCATGGTAATTACCGGCTTTGGAAACGCAGGCTCACCTGGCAGTTCCACCTTAAAGGAGCTAATGGCCATGAGCCCCCCACCAACACAAAGAACAACTCTTCATTGCTGACAAGTGTGGAACTGCTCTCTCCTGGAGCTCCTGCAAGCGCTCGGAGAGAAAAGAGTAGGCCCAAAATGTACCCTACATCTCTCAGCTGCTGGCAGTCCCATGGAGAGATGAGTGACAGTTTGAAAAATTACGTTGTTATTCAGACTTTCTAGACGACAGTTTCTCTGTAAACAAGGTGATTTGCACTAGAATGACGCCTGTCGTTGGCGCCCTTATGTATGTTTATGTTCTTATCTGCAAATGCTATTATGCATTTGCAGACAAGAGCTAACAGCTGTCTCAGTGGAGCGCCGATACTGTTGCAGTGATTTGAACATCACAACACCAACAACAACAACACCACCATGTGATTGGCTGATGACAGAAACATTGACTGAAGAAAAGGACCATACCAGTGGTTTTGCATGTTTTATCCTCTTTACTAAAAATCACATACAGTTAACATCACAGCTAACTACTGTGCAAACCGTGCTGCTGCATTTTAGAGTGTTTGATTAATCGTCTCTACTGGTCCAGGAAACCAGTGGTTTCCATTCATCTCTGTACAATATGAAAATCTATTAGGAGTCTCTTGTGATAGACGTGAGCAGTCTTTCACAGTGAACATCAAGTCTGCATTAATCTTTGTCAGTTACATTACTGCCGCTTGGTAATGCAGTCTAATTGCATTTTGACTCTATAAGCCTGCACTGCTCTTCTCTGCGACAGTGATGCAAATTTGACAAAAATGAATGCTCGCCATTCGTGTTTGCATACACACTCAGTGAAATAAGCATGTGCAGGAAATCAGACAATGCCTTTACATACACTCTAATGATATGGTTACTGTGAAATCCACTTATACCATACATGCAGCAGGACAGCACTCCTGAGTTCTCCACTAACCCCCAACCCTTATTTTGGAACCATGATTCGCTTATTGTAACAGACAGGCAGAGCGTTTTTCCTTCATGCATAAATGTGTCCAACTTTTAGAAATAGTCAACTGTAAGGTGTATTCCATGGTGTGGTTACAGGTGCAACAGAGTGCTGGGTCAGAGGTGAACCAGTTTACCCATCTGTAGTTTCTGTCATGCAAGAAGCTGCTTAGAATAGCATGTATACTAAGACCTGGTTATGGAAACTGGCTTTCTCTTTTACATGACACTTATTAGGGTACTTAAATTAGGGTACTGCAGAAATCTGACTGTAACTTTATGTATGTAAACGCAATGTTGGCTTAGACTAGTTTAACAAAACAAGTTCAGTGAGTCTGCTGATTGATTTTAATACTATATGGAAATAAATGAAAGTCAATGGATGTAAGAAAAAAATCTAAAACAGCATTCATTTGAAAATCAACAGGAACAAAAAGTGCAATGTACATGATTTGAGCTAAAAACACTTGTATGGTCCTTTACATTTCATGCAGCCATTTCCCACAAATCAATAAGTAAATTAGGTGTCCGTGAGAGCAATACTGACTCAGTTGAAGAAATATTTTAGGTTTCCTGTATGTGTTTTCTTGAGCATTTTATGATGAGGAGGTTGTAATTTAGAAACAAAGAACATTTTATCAGTTTTTTTTTTTTTTTTTTGTTATGCAGCAAGAGAGCTGTGGTATGTGATTTTCTCTGGTTTGACTCAATTAGGAGGAGAAAGCTACTTATTTAATACCAAGAGACCAACAAGGGGGTTTAAATAAGAGCCAGTGCTATATTAATCTCCATGCCATGAAATACAAATGACCTCATCCCACATTGTTTATCTTCTGAACATATTTTAAGGCATCACTAATGGGGAGCATCAGAATCTAGTCAGAATTTTTTCCTCCACACTGCTGTGCATTTCTCATCTCTTCCCCTCCCTATTATGTGAACCATATTCATATTTAGAATTCAAGCACCGTTCCCCCGAAAAGCATTTAGAGCTGTCGCAACATTTTAAGGTTGTAGTTCATAGACCTGTGTCTTTTCTTCCTTTCATTAATTCTGTAATGTATGGTAAGTGGTCTGATTTACTGCTTCGTGTTTTCTTACCACCTCTTTCTTCATTCTGTCTCTTGTGCTCGATCCTCTTGTTGTGTGGAAAAGCTTCAAAAAAGAGAGAAGACATGCAGGGCATACATGAAGGTATAACTACCAGGCTTTCCATGTTGCTTTCTCACCTCGATCCCTAACGTATAACCAGCAGCATGCAGCCCTGTCAGTCCCAATGTCCTTGATTGTCTTGTTACAGTATGTGCCTGGTGAGCCTGCTTGTACAAGATATGGCTGCTTCCTCATCTGACTGGGCTGTCTGTTCTCCTGTCATTCTGTCCATCTGAGGATGCCACCGTCAATATCTCTCCGTCTTTGTCCTACTTTCCCTCCTCTGTGTGCTATCACTTGTACATCTTTCTTTCATTTTTCTCTCTCCTCCTTTTCTTCCTCCCCCACTCTTTCTCTCTCTCTTGTCAGCTCTTTATGCGTTGTGTGAATAATTGCCTTCCCACGGTCGTAATTGCACCTCCCTGTCAACCAGAAGTGTGATCAAAGTGGCAGTGTGCTCAATTTTCACTTGCTTACATTGTACAATTTCTGGTTTCCCTTGTCCCCTTAGTGAAAAAAAAATCTCATTGCAGTTGTGTTTTATCTCTGGGATTAATTTCTGAGGTCATTAATATGTTTGTGGTCCATTCTGATTTTTCAGTCTCTCCCGCAGACACTTTGCTTTTCCTCTGCTGTAGCAGAGTTTATTTCCTTGGGTAGGTTCTGCTGAAAGACAAGGGCATGCTGTAAACACTCTAGAGGTGATGCCTTGCATGGCATAAAACAAATGATCAGATTTTGTATTTCTCAGTGGCTCATGTGGACTCTGTAAGTTTGGGTTGTTTTTCTCGAGGCCTCATTTTACTGTGAGAAAAGCGATGTATTTTCCTCAGCTGATTTACAAATGTGTTTTTAGCTATGCTAGTGGAATGGCAATATGAAGCAATGTCAGTTGGTTGGCTGTTTGGCTTATCACTCAGACTGAGACTGAAATAACTTAACAATTATTGGATGGATTGCCTTGAAATTTGGTGCAGACATTCATGGTTCCCAGAGGATGATTCCTAATGACTTTGTTGATCCTCTGAGCTTTCCTCCAGCCCAACGGTTTTCAAACTCTGATCCCACACCCCACCTTCCCTCAGACTTCCACCACTAAAAGTATGCCGAATTAACTATTAGCAGTTCCTGATGCAGTATACCCCTGAATGTACAGCCAACTGTCACTGGATTAATTTGACACTGAAGAAGACATAAAAACATGATGATTCTCAGGCAAGTTCTATTATAAAAGATGTATCTTTTTCTATGATTTCCAAGCAGATGTTGATCTGTCCTATCCTTAGAAAGAGTAAGTGAATCTAAAAATATTTGTATCATGTTTCTGTGTGAAGAATTGCCTGAGGTATACCTCAGAGGAGAAGTAGGAATCTTGACGCAAACTGCAGCAATCAGGCTTTAAAAGTCTTAAAATACCATAACTGCCTCTATTAGCTGTGTGTCAAACCCTCTGCTGCAGTTCTAGATAATAACCAAGTTGGCAAGCAGACAAATCAACAACAAATCAACAAGTATTGGATGAGTTTTAATTTGTCCAATACTTCGGTTCATGACTAAATACCTGCAAAACAAATGACATTCTCATCAGCCTTTCATGCTGCTTTGTGTTTGGTGTTAATTTGCGAATGTTAGTATCCTAACATGCTAAATTTAGAATGATAAGCGTGCGGAACATGAGCATGTTAGCGTTTGTGGCATGTTAGCACGCTGACATTAGCTCAAAGCACCGTTTGGCCTGTAGTAAGTACAGTCTCAAAGAGCTGCTAGCTTGTTTTTGTGTCACCGTTCATCGTCCACTGTTACTGAGAGCAGTTTGAGTGTTTGCTGGCCCTTTTCGCCAAGCTTTCACTTCACTATATGTTTCTATATTTATAGCGAGCCACAGGGGCTAGCACTCCAGTGATTTGTAAAGTGACCTCCACCCAGGCGAAAATTAAAGAGGATTCAATGAGAACACAGATTCTTTCTGTGTTAGACAAATTAGAGACAGCCACCCCCCCCCCTTTTTTTTTGGGGGGGGGGGGGATTTCATGGTTCCTTTGAGGATGGCTCACCAGGGGGGGAAGACCATTTAGTGTCTGTCTGGTTGTAATGGCTCCGACCCTGTAATCGTCACCACTCTCTCTCCTGCACACACACACACACTCTTAACTCCCATCATAGTCACAGCTCGCAAGCTTCCAGTTGCCTGCAAGGTCAGGGCTACAGAGATTGATTTCTGTGCTCAGGTCTGAGATATAAAGACACACTGAGAGCCCTCTGTCTGGATACAGTCATCGTTGCTGTGGTCAACGTGAGCTTAAACGTTGCGGTTAATCACATATTGGTGCAGACTTTGGTTGATCCCCCTTTCTTGTTATTCCAGGCAAACGGATAATCCTGTCTGTGGTCAATTAGTGTTTTGGATAATCATAGCTGTGACTAATTGGTACAGTGAGCATAGGCTTGTTGTGGTTAATTACCGTTATTGTGGTGGGGCTTGCTGTGGTTAATGACACCTATGGTTAAATTGTCACTCTGATTTATCACACCAAGGGCTGCTCTGGATCCAGAATCTTTGTACAACTGTCTGCCTTTGGTGGGATTTTAGAAAGTTAGTTGTGGCTTGATTGTGCCAGGCAGGAGTCATGAACTCACCCTGCCAGGGTCAAGGGAAACTCTTGTTTTATCAACATATGATACTTGCGTGGGTTTTGTGGAATGTTTTGCTTACTTACAGCTTATCTGAAAGCAGGAAATGAAAGGATTGCCATTGAAAACAATCAGACCCCCCCCCCCTCTCGACTTAGACTGCTGCTCTGGACATGGATTTCATGATAATGCCCCCCTTTTCTCCAGGAGAATAGTATTCAAGTCCATTATGGGCAGATCCTGTCATGGAAATAAGACCATTGTTCATGGAGATAATTGCTATTTCGGAAAAATTGCTGCTTAAAACCAGGAATTGAGAATACATCATTGTAGACAGCTATATTCAGTGAAGGAAAAGAAACATTTGGTTTGCATTTCTTTTCCCCCTCAAGCATTTCTACATTATTATTCGAAAAAGAAATTGGTCTAAAAGAGACTTCCTCAGATTAGACCTATTTTCTGTAAACAGAATATTAAACAATACATACTGCATTTTTCATCATCATTATTATTTTAGCTGCCCATGACTTCCTTGAACCCTCATATCTTCACTCGGAGTGATCTTGCTGTTGCTGCTGTCACTGTTGGCCATGCATGCCCTTTTAATCATTTGCTGCCCAGTCCCCACGCTTTGTTATGAAACTGAGGTTATGATGGGAGAAAACGGCAGGCTGACATTTCACTTGTCTCCATGGATACAGGCAATTGTGGACACTGTTGACAATCTCCTGAGGCCGGAAGCTCTGAAATCCTGGAAAGACATGAATTCAACAGAACAAACGCATGCCGCCACAATGCTACTGGATACCCTGGAAGAAGGGGCGTTTGTTCTTGCAGAAAACCTGATCGAGCCAGCGATCGTAAAAGTTCCGGCAGAGAATATCAGTAAGTTCCTCTACAATAACTATAAAATAGATAAAATGGCATGTATACATCTGTCAGTCACAATTTATCATGCTGACGGTTATTTTTCCTTTTTGGCTGTGCACCATGTCTCAGTAAAAACTTTTTCAAACTGAGTGGTAAAATTGGTTTCACAGTGATTTTTTTTTTTTTTTTTTTTTTTTTTTTTTTTTTTTTTTTTTTTTTTTCTTTTGTACCTGGACAACTGTTCCTCTTGAGGAATATAATATAAAAATGACTGCATCTGGCTTACATCACAATAAAAGATTAGTCTAAAAAAAAAACTAAGCGAATGTGCCCTCACAGGCAGTTTATTAGCAACACAATCTCATTAATTTATGTCAGCTTTATATTTCTACTCATAACTCTTTGTTGCTATGGTTATGGTCTCCCACTCACCCTTTTTGTCTTATACCTCATTGATTTTTAATCTTTTTCTTGCATAGTAAAGTCACCTCATTGAATGTGTGCTGCAAGATGAAGTGTCCAGACCTCTGGGGGAAAACAAAGAAACCAATTGAATGGCATAGTTCCATTCATACAGCACTCTGTCTATTCTCTCCAAGCCTTTCCCATTAAGGGGTAGTTAGCTAAGCTGATAAGGACTAGTTGCTCTGTCTCAACCAAAAGCACTGATTAATATATTGTGTAATATGCAGCATATTGGATACTTAATCACTGCATTCGGGCAGTTTTTACGAGCTTGTCGAGCTATCGCTTATCTGCCCATCAGAGATAATATTCCAGTGGAGAAACATAAATACAGTCAAATGACGTAACACATAACCTCCTAGAACATCTTATGTGACCTCCCCTGAAGAGTTGGAAAAAAAAAAATCTGAAAATGATTGTTTGTCTAATTAGCAGTTTGTTGAAGCCCAAATGGCACCTCCAGGCGAGCGTCAAGGGTAAGGCGAGAGGAAAGGGAGGTGAGAGCAAAGCAGGAGCTAAAAACTAGGCAGAGGGGGAGAGAGAGCAACCAGAGAACAATTCCTCATCTCCGTCTGTCAGAAGCCATCTATCTGAGGAAGTGCGGCCGTTTCTGATGGGAGGGAGTGTGCTGATACGTGTGTCCTCCTGACCCTTCAGTAATTTCACACATCAAAGGGAGCACCACCCGGCAGCTGGCATACCGGAGAGAGTGGCTGCAGGAATTTGGAGGATTTTCAGAGATTTGCTCGTCGAGCCAAGAGTTATCTGAACCCACAGGGGAAAGAAAAAGTAAAAGTAAAAGCTCAATGATATTTTTGATCCTATGAATATTTGACATTCATGCTGCAGTCGGCTGTGCGCTTGCATTTGCTCATCCTATATCGCCATCCTTGTTGTTATTTTTTCTTTTGCTTTTGCCTCAGAGGCATTCACAATCCCAACCAACAGCTTAGTGACATGTTTTTTTTAAGTAAATGACACTCTACGGGGTCTTGCTGATAAGATTGGGTTCTGTTTCTGGTACAATGAACCTCGAATCTTTACACATAACCCGCCAGGCATTAACTTTAGAGCGCTATTAGACACCACATACTGCTTTTGAAATGTTGGCTATGTGTATACATCTCTCTTTTTTTCTATCTCTCCCTCCTTCTCCTCACCTCCTACCTCTCTCAGTGTTGGAGGTGTACGTGTTAAGCACCGATGGTCAGGTGCAAGACTTCAGGTTTCCACAGACAAACAAAGGTGGAGCGTCTCTTCAACTTTCCTCCAACACGGTCAAAGTCAACAGCAAAAATGGTGAGAACCACACAACTGCTGCAAAAACATTTAATGATGTTAGGTTCTGGCTTTTCTCTACCTTTTTTGGGTTTGTAGGGTTTATTGACACTGATGGTTTGCAATCAAAACCTGGTGGACGAGTTTGCGATCGTTAATCTGATCAAGGTGCAAAAGTGTGATCATACAAAAAACTGATTCACCTACTATGAACATTTTAATTAGATGTTTTTAAAAGAATAATTTAACATTTTAATATGAAGTATTTCGTCTGTCTTACCTGTACATGAACAGAAATGTAAAAACAAGCTATGTATTGCAACTGTTGTTGTCAACTTCCCAAATTATCAGACCATTCCTTTTATTAGGATGTAATATCTCAGAGGACAGCTAGAAAATAATGGAGGAAATGTAAACCACATTTTTGTCTTTGAATAAAGATCATTTTAAAATTAAAATAAATCAAAATTAGTCGAAACCTTGCTTTCACTAAAATGAGACTAAAAGTCAGTAGCCACGCTTTTTTTTCCCTTGTGCAGTACCTCAGTTGCCCACTAAGGAAAAAAAAATAGCAGGAAGGCAAACTCAGAATTAAGTCACACAGCTCTTTAGTAAAACATTCTTCACTCAACAAACATTTTCAGCTATAAATGTTAAGGGAATTAAGTGCGGTGTACTAGAGAAGATGGCTAAAATGTTTTGGTGAATAAAACATGTTGTGCTAGAGAAAAGTTGTGTGTCTTATTGGTTCCCCCTGGTCTGCACCTCGCTGTTTGTGCATTCACTATGTTAGCAAGGTAGACTCTGGCACTCTCTTTTAATTCACCCATGGTGCAAATTGAGATTTTGCTCAACGCTGGCCCCTGTGCCCACTGGTAGTGAAACACTTATTACAACTGTGGTCTCAGATCCAGGAGCAGCCCATTAATGCTTGGTACATTCATATAAAACCACTGAATGAACACTGTATGCCTCTTTTTTTTTTTTTTTTTACTTTAATGGATGCTGTATGTCTGATGACTTTATTATTGCCGGTTACAGGTGTGGCCAAGCTGGTATTTGTGCTGTACAAACACCTGGGTCAGTTCCTCAGCACGGAGAATGCCACACTGAGAGGAATGGGGGACCTGAACAAACGTAACCTCTCCCTCACCGTCAACTCCCACATCCTTTCAGCCTCTATTACGAAGGAGTCCAGCCGTGTATTCGTGGCCGACCCAGTGATCTTCACACTGGAGCACCTGGATGTAAGCCTCCTCCTGAGACTCCTCCAGACCACACTATAGAGCTGGGCTGCACAGTCTCTTACAGTGAAGGGCAAATCCAGCGCTTTTGATATATTATTGTTGTAGAAAAACTGTAATCATGCATATTGTGCTATTGTGTCTGCACCAATCTAGACTAGAGGAGTTAGAGAAGTAAATTGAGCTTCTTGTGTGTCATGTTTTGCCTTGTGCTTTGCAATTGCCATAGCAACCCTTCTCACATTTCAATGCAGATTCTGTTTTTTGTTTATTTCTTTCATCCCCTTTCTTCCAACAATTCATTGCATTTAAATAATCTTAATTGCACAGATACAAATGTAAATGTATGTACGGTGATGCATATTGCAGAGCATGATTATATATGTTGAATCATTTTTTTCTCTCCCTGTGTTTGTGTTTTGTAGAAGGAGCACTACTACAACCCCAACTGTTCCTTCTGGAATTACTCTGAGCGGAGCATGATGGGATACTGGTCCACTCAGGGCTGTAAACTGCTGGAAACCAACAAGAGCCACACCACTTGCTCCTGCAGTCACTTGACCAACTTCGCCATCCTCATGGCTCATCGGGGGAATGTGGTGAGTGAGGAGTTTGTTGTTTTTTTTTTCTTTCTTTCTGTCTCAGTTAGTTGTTCCATTCTTCTGTCTCGCTGATAGATTTGTGCACACACGGCAAGAACAAGAATGGCATTTCACTGGAGATAATTAGATTATTGCTGGAGGAGAAGGTGAGGGCGTGAGGAGGAGGGGGTGGGTGGAGAAGAGGAAGCAGGCTGTCACTTTAAAAGAGCGAGACTGTGGATCAGGATAGGAAGTGCCGTACCATTATCAGAAGTAATTATATTTTACCTGTGGTCCGTGTCTAATATCCCTCTATGCATATGTCCCAGAGAATCATGGGAAAACGGTACTATAACCTCAGCTTTAACTTATGTTTCCACCCCTCTTGAAGTGGTGTAGGATCCATTTGGTCGCGAAATGCAATTACAATCCAATTACATGATAAATAGCATGTGTAGCAGGACCTAGCCAGTAATAAATGTGGAGGATAAGTTTGTGGTTTGTTTAATAATACGTCCCAACTCCTGAACTCTGTCCCTGTCATCTGTCTTAACCTCAACCTTAACCACAGCTTGAAACCAGAGCCCTGAGGCTAAGCTTACCCTCACACCAATTCCCTACACATCACCTCAACTGCAACTCCTGCCCTCAATAAAATTACAAATATCACAGGAAGAATTGCCTCACTGTCGGGCCACCATGTCCTTGAGTGATATTTTGCATGGTCAAGTCTGCTATTTTCACATTTTGCTTGGTTCCCATCTTGAATTGCGCTCAGTTTTAGATCTTTTGGAAGACGACGAAATGCGATTTCACCTCAAAAAAACCGAACCCACATGTGGACGTCACATCACATGGTTGCGGGTTCTTTGTGGCAACTTTTCAACCAATGTCCCTTTCTGCAACATGGGCCGCATAATGTGATCCAAGCATGTTCAGTCTGAGTGCCAAATGTCATCACGTATGAAGTTAATGGACAAACTCGCAAGTTTTCATGTCTGTCATAAATTAACAGTCAGCTGCCCATATGAACAATAAAACAGATTTTTGCTTGCTGTAATGATGCCTCCTATCTATACCGGCCATTAAGAGATTTCTTCCTAATGTGTTTTCATTGTAAGTGATGAGGGACAAAATGCCACCATGCTCTGTCTACGCAAAAATAAAGGCAATTCCAAAGTGTATCTGAAGCAGGAGGGCAGAGGCTTCAGCAGTTTGTGTTAGCCAGATCAGTAGGGTATCTTTGAAAGTTAGTCTTTTTAGTATGAAATCCCTTCTTTTCTCTACTATCCTTCTATTGCAGCTCGACAGGGAAACACAAAAATTTTATACTAAAAAGACTTTTTGACATTTTGAAAGATATTAATTTGATTTGAATTGATCAGAGCCACTAAAGATTCATACTACTTCAATTCATTTTTGCTCAGAATGAGAGCTGTGTTGGTGTTCGTCTGTCACTTACATTGAAAGAGCATGAGGATTGTCACTGTACATATGAGCACCTTTTTAAGGACTGAACAGTCCAGAAATGATCATTTTCATTACATCTTTGTATATCAAGGTTTCCATCAGGTCAGTGGTCTGTTCAATTCCATTTTATTTATACAGTGCCAACTCATAACGTAGACTATCTCAATGCACTTTACAGTGTAAGATCAAGACTTTACAGTATTATAGAGAGAAATCCAAGCGTGACCACCATGAGCAAGCACTTGGCGACAGTGGAAAGGAAAAAAATGCTTTTTCACAGTAAGAAACCTCTGACAGAACCAGGCTGCCGACCGGTTGAGTTGAAAGCGGAGAAATGGGGGAGAGAGACCAGGAACAGCTGTATCTACTGTTGTATTCAAACACCAAGTCAGACAGTTAACAAGTAAAACTGGTTGTTATAATGATGATAATAATAGTGAAATTTATCAGTGTAATAATGTTATTAACAACAACAGCAGCAATGATCACAGCGTCAATTTACACTTCGGACAAATATAGCAACAACCACTGTGTGCTTAAATGCCACCGATCATTATGACCTAACCATCATGAAGTATGAAGAGTTGAAGGTCAGTCCATGTGTACGTCTGTGTCTCTGCAGGGGGAGGGAAGCGTCCATGAGCTCCTCCTTACAGTCATCACACGGATGGGCATCGCCGTGTCTCTCGTCTGCCTCGCCATCAGCCTCTTCACCTTCTGCTTCTTCCGCGGTCTGCAAAGTGACCGCAACACCATCCACAAAAACCTCTGCCTCAACCTCTTCATTGGCGAGCTCATCTTCCTCGTGGGCATCAACATGACGGAACCAAAGGTACCGTTGAAATTGTACTGAGAGGGGGTTTTTAACTTTTTATGTTACTGATGAAGAGCCTCATCTACTGTGATTAACCTTTTTTAAATGCTTCAATTTGCCTTTAAGTGCTCTTGAAGTCTCCAAAAAATCCACCTTAGATTGAAATGTCACATATCTGTTCTCTGTCAGCTTGTTCTAACACTTTAAAATACATGATGCTCTGTGCATGATTTCTATACACAGTTCTCCTACATCATTTGGATCTTTGGAAACTTCGGGATCTTCACTTTAACTGAAAATAGAGATCTCTTTGTGCTGTCTGCTGGCTAATAATAACTAACCTTGCCCATTTAATGAATAGTTATGGCGTCAGCACCATTTAGGATACAGGATACACATTTTCAAATTCTCAGATGCGTGTTTGTATTCTTAAGACAAACGATTCTTCCAAATACATAATCTCTTTTGAGTTATTAGGGAAATGATTGATACAATAAATATGCCAATATTTTGGCCACATGGGAGCAGCACAATTAGGTGTATCACAAAATGATCTATTCATCACCACATATAGTTGATATGGATAACAAGTAAGCATGCAGTTGCTTATTTACGCGAACAGCTGACAGAGAAACACTAGCATTTATTTGAAGCTGTGTTTCTGTCTGCCTGATGTATGTAAGATAATATCCAGTCTTCTTTAGCTCCGTTTTGGACTCCACAAGCTCTTGGGGAAGTACCTTGATCCTTTAGCCTCTAAATGCTCCAATATGTTCTCCAGCTAGCTGCTGACTATGTCTGCGTGCTGTTTGGTGCTGGGCAGGTGGTGAAATGTAGGTTTCAACAAATGTTTTTTTGTTTTTTTTTCTCACTGAGAACAGCTGCCGGCTGTAGTTAAAAGCCAAAACTATAAGGTTGGTGGCCTTAAAACCAAAATAAGCTGAGAGATGATGAAAAGTTCAAGTGACCCTTTTGATATAAAGTACAAATACTGATGAGAGCAGCTTTAAGTAGAGCCACTACTTGATCCTACAAACATTGTAATCTGGCTAAAGTGGGCTAAAGTCACTTCAATTCAATTAACTTTTAAAGTGTAAACAAACACATAAAACACCTGGGTAAGTAGTAATAAAAAGTAATTCTTGGTAAATAGGAAAAAGCCAAATTCACCCCATTAAAAGAAACCTTGTCTCTTCCTGTCAGCTGGTGTGCTCCATCATCGCCGGCATACTCCACTTCTGCTTCCTGGCAGCGTTCGCCTGGATGTGTCTGGAGGGCGTGCAGCTGTACCTCATGCTGGTCGAAGTGTTCGAGAGCGAGTTCTCTCGCAGGAAGTACTACTACATCTCTGGGTACCTCACCCCGGCTGTGGTGGTGGGCATCTCAGCAGCCATCGACTACAGAAGCTACGGCACACAGCGGGCGTAAGTGTAGCATTTCTGCAAAGGCTCTTCTTTTGCGGGATAAAAATCAGGGGCATAAGTTCTCCCTCTTCTCCGTCGAGACACACCCACACAGCATGCATGTGTGTTCTAATGATAGTAATATCGCAAAGAGTAGTCCACCTCTGCTCCTTAGCAAATTTACACCCAGTCATTGCTAAAAGAGGATGATGTGAGCAAAGCAACATTAATGAATGCGCGGGCTAGCTGCACTGGCGTGCTGGGTTTTTATTCTTTACATGTGGATAATTGCTAGTTAAAAGTTTATGCACTTCCTCGGTGGTTTTGATCCACGCAGGAAGCTTTATGATTTGTAAGACTGCAGTCCTCTAATTTATGGGATTTAGGTAAACTGCCTTTTTCAAACTCTGCTTCACTGCTATTTTTCCTCACTTCATTCCTGTTTCCTGGTGATAAACACAGACCGAGGTGCAACTCATTCTTGAACTGTCTTCATTATATTGTTTACTGTTCGGAGTCTTAGGTACACGCCGTCAGACATCACACATTTGTAGACATTTGCAGACTGTGAAGTCATGAATCCAACAACCATTGCCTTTTAGACTGCAGCGTCTCTTGGCGTGAGGCCAACACTCCCTCAAAGTCGGGTTTTCTTCTCTGTGGTCAGAAGAGTCTCTATTCTGTTGCTGTGGCCTATCATCCAGCCGGCTCTCCTGCGCCCTGATCGATAAGACACAACTTTGTTTTGGCAGTGAGATGATTTAATGAACTGAATATCACCTTTTGCTTCCTGTAGATGCTGGCTGAGGGTTGATAACCATTTCATCTGGAGCTTCATTGGGCCTGTAACCTTCATTATAGTGGTAAGTTGTAATTTTGCGCACGTGTGTTATAACTTTTTTTTTCTTTCTTTTTCTCTCTTTCAAAGAATAGCTTTGAAAACAGTTTATAGATTTTCTCTCTCTCTCCGTGCTGGCAGCTTCTTGGCTCTGCTTTCTCAGATCAATTTGCATGAAAGGAAAGTGGTCCCATTATAGCTGACACGAGGACATCAGTGTCCACTCAGCTATGAAATCCTCTGAAATCGGAATAGGTGAGCGGCAACAACTTAAAGCTGTTTGGTCCTTGCTGTACATCTAGAGAATACTCCCTTCCTGCAATCAGGAGGAGAAATCGTCTCAGGCATGAAGGTCATTTGCTCAGTGGGAAAACAAGGGTGATGGTGAGGGGGGGGGGGGGGGGGGGGGGGGGTGAACATGGAAGTAATGAGTGGGTGGGCCAGACAACCATTACCACAGCTCATAGCCCTGCTGAGGATCATGACACGTCCCCAGCCAATCGCAGCACACGGACATCTCCATCTTCACCTTTTAATATTTCATGTGGTGCGCTGGGTGTTCACAATGCACATAGACACAAACACAACATGTGCAGGAATGCGTGAACACACAGTCCTGAACAAACACACACGGTATATCCATATAGCCGCATACGGTAACACACATGTAAATCTGTCCATAGGCTGTAAATACATGAAAATCCAGGGGAGGTGCTGCGTCAGCAACGCTTGTTTTTGTGCTGTATTTTGGCAGAGAAGTGAGAGACCTGAATATTGTAGAGGACGGCCCCTTGGAGACCAGGCGTGAGGGCGGGCGGGGGGGTGTCCACATGCAGTTTGCCTCGGCTTTCTGCAAAGTGCCTTGCTGCCTTCTCGCCTTGCTGTCCGTCCGCCCGTCCGTCTGTCTCATCAGATCTGTGTCATCACTTGCAGCTGTGTTAAATGCATCTCCAGCCACTCGACTCATGCGGACGTAAATCGGCCCCAGTGGCTGAGAGACAAAACTCGGCATTAGCTGTGATCTAAAAGCCTCTTTCTGTGTTCTTAGCCACTCCTTTGCCTTCCATCGTTCCCCCCGCTGTTGTTGGTTTCCATCTGCTTTGCGCAGACACTCTTCGTTTCCATTTAAAGAGCCTTTTCTGTTGCCTTGTAGTGTTTCAGAATGCATCCATGTGGGATAATAAAGAGGATCTTTGTTCTTATTTGCGAATGAATTGAAAATGAAGTCGTTTATAAGCTGAGAGAACTACATTTGGATCATTATGCTTTGTTTTCTTGCCAACTTGTGCTTTTTTTTTATTTACCATTTATTTTTCTTCAAGTACAGATTGCTAATGCTTGAAAAATGCTGACTTAGAGCAGATATGGGATATAACTTTTTACTAAAATAAAAATCTGGATGTACTTTTTTCCATGAATATTTACAGTACTGTATTTCAAAGGTTTAATATGGTATTGGACCAAATTGAAGCGCATCTCCTTCCTTTCCCTTGGTGACGATGAGCCCTGCAGTGCTTACATAGAGACATCCTGAGAGCATGGAAACCTTTCTGGATGTATGGCTTGAATCACTTAAATGTTTTTCCTGGCCTCAGTGAAAGTTGTTTCTAAAATATGGCCCTCAGTTCTGTGCTTTCCTCTCGGTATTTCTCTGCAGCTTTATGCCCATCGTGCATCAGATCTGCTTGGACGTCATCAGATATACATTCTCGTATTTGATGAGGATTTGCACTTCGAGATTGAGTATAATGTCAAACAAGAGAGAGGGAAGAGAAACTCTCAGTGCAGCTTATGTTGAAGGCCAGAGCTGTGTGAAGTAGACCAAAGCAATAACCTCTCACTGTTGTTTTTCTCCTTGGAAGTCAGTGTACTTTATGATCTGAACCAAGGCATTAAATTTTCATATTCCTCTTGGTAAAGGTATGCTGGTGTTGACGCTTGATATACAGAGCCAAAACCACCGTAGATTAAGCAATACTCTGAGTCAACGTGAAACATAACAACTGTTGTTGGCAACTGCTAATGAAATGTAACTGAAAGTACATTTACTCAGGTTCTGCACTTGAGTACAAAATTGAGGAACTTATTCTTTACTTGAGTATTTTCTATAATCAATTTAATTTAATTATTTTATGCAAAAACAACAAACATGTTATGGTTGCAGCTTCTTAAAGGCGAAGATTTGGGGTTATTGTTTAAAAAAAACATTGTGAAGGTTTCACTTTGGGTTCTAGGAAGTCAAAAAATTTTCTGAATATTCACACATCGGGAAAAAAAATCATCAATTGCAGTCCTATATAAAATAAAATCTGATTATACATTCAATAAATACTTTTACTTTGGTAGAATTTTAAGGATTTTCACTTGTAACGGAGTACTTTCACAGTGTGGTATTATAGTACTTCTGCTTGAGCTCCCCATGCCCTCTCCTCCCCTGTTAGCAGCAGAAATCAGATGCCTTTCTAAGTGCAGTCTGTTAACCCTGATGCGCGTCTGTTTTGACAGGTCAATGTCATCTTCCTGGTGGTGACGATGTACAAGATGGTGAAGCATTCCACCTCCATGAAACCCGACTCCTCCAGGCTGGGGGGTATCAGGTGAGGGGTGTCACTCAAGGAGATTAGGTGGCCGACCTGTGGTCTGAGACTCTGTGTGTGTGTGTGTGTGTGTGTGTGTGTGTGTGTGTGTGTGTGTGTGTGTGGGAGGCCGTCACTTATGTGTGAAAAAGAAAAATAATACGCGCCATAACTGCTTTTCTCCTCCCTGAAATTTCAAAAGCTTTCTCTTAAATCCGACCAGACCAATAATTTTCCCTTTCAGATGTTATTTTAGTCCGTAGGTGGTGCCTTTTTAGTTCATTTTATGATTTCAGTATTTGCACTATGTGGGGTTATATTGCCCTTTTTATTTCATCATAACTGCATTTCTGACCTTTGGTATCTTTTTGCTCCTGTGCTGGCATAGTTTACAGACTTCCTTGGAAGATGGACTCAACCCCCCTCATAGATTTAACGATGGTAAAAACAGAGTGCCCATCCCCCGCATTTCCCTGATTCCAGTGGGCTGCATGTGCTCAATAAAAAGACATCCCTGGCCATTTCTGTGCCTGGATTCTTGTTCAACAATATGTCTGAGTTCAGGTCAACATATGTTATGTGGGCGTTTGATTTTTAGGCAGCCACTCTGATTTTGGTCCAAAACCAAAAAAGGCATTGAGTTGGCTGTGAGGCTTGTTTTCCGCACACAGAAAACCTGCATTTCTTTGCATTTGGATGCTGGATTTCACACATTATCTTAAGTAGTCAAAACTCATTAACTGCTCTTAATCAGGGTACTACCTCAAATCTGTGTTTAGGTTGTGTGTCAAATGTGGTAACTGTGGGGGGGGGGGGGGG
>NW_019524735.1:0-17192 GCF_002814215.2 Seriola lalandi dorsalis | reverse complement strand
ATCATTTTTTGACTGAGTGTCAAATAACCAAATGCACATTCATTCCAAAACTTTGTATTAGTGTTTATGTGCTGTACCACCCCTATTGCAACTTGTACAAAAGCAGAATGGCAGTATTTCTTGATTTTCTTCCTTTTAAACAAGGTGTTCTCCAGGAGGAGAGGAAACGTCAAAATAAGCAAAGGTGAAATCCACTGTGGTTTTGCTTTTTCACAACGTCTGTCTCTCTCTCTCTCTCTCTCCCTCTCTCTCTCTCTCTCTCTCTCTCTCTTCCTCTCTCTCTCTCTCTCTCTCAGGTCGTGGGTGCTGGGAGCGTTTGCCTTACTTTGTCTGCTGGGGCTCACGTGGTCCTTTGGCTTGTTCTTCCTCAATGAATCCTCCATCGTGATGGCGTACCTCTTCACCATCTTCAACACTCTGCAAGGGATGTTCATCTTCATCTTTCACTGCCTCCTCCAGAAGAAGGTAAGATTTTGTCCTCTGTGATTAATTGATTAGTCGATCAAGAGAAAATTAATCAACAAGCCGCTTATCAAGCAAAATAACAAACTTTCACAACTTCCAGCTTCTTAAATTTGTGGATTTGTTTTTCCATTGTTATTATCTATTTGTAAACTGATTATTCTGGTGTTTTGGATTTGCGGCTGTTACATAGAACAAGAAATTTGAAGACATCAACTTGGAAACTGAAGAATAAACTAATAGTGAATTAATACAAACAAAAAAAAGTGATGGGTAAATCTATAAAATAGCTGCAAAGATAGATCAGTTAATTAATTGGTCAATCAACAAGTAACCAGCAAATATTTTGATAAATGGTAAAAAATACCAAATATGTTTTTTGCTCTAGCTTTTTAAATGTTTTGCTTTTCTTTGTTATAAATGGTAGATAATTGTTAGTCGGACAAAAAAAGAAATCTTGGGCTCAGTGAACTGTGATTGGCATTTTTTTTTAATAGACAATTCATAAATCAAGAAAATAATCAAGGGATATCAATCATGAAAATTATTAAGAAACACCTGTATCAAACTGCTTCTTCTCTATAACGTTTCAATATGTTATCATAGTGTTTGCTGCCCCTGTCCTTGTGGCATTTAAACTGCTGTCAGCTGGATGCCATTTGATAAAGATTTGGGATTTGCACCTCTCGTGGGGTGCGGGTTGGGTGATTGTGTTGCAGTTTTTTCTGTGTGTGCTCAGTCTGCCATGAACTTTTATTCCTCTGCAGGTCCGCAAAGAGTACAGCAAATGTTTCCGTCAGTCCCAGTGCTGTGGCGCGCTGCCGTCTGAGGGCCCCCACAGTTCAGCCAAGACAGCCACGTCTCGATCCACGGCCCGCTACTCATCCGCTACACAGGTACGTGTACAGTACTGGGAGTCAGTGGAGTTTGTTTTTATATTTTATGGAGAGTTTTGGTTTTCATTTATTTAAAGGATAAGTCGAGCAAAATCCTTTTTAGTTTTTAATTGTGAACAAATATCACAAAGAGACCAAAATTAACGAACTAACTGCCAACAAGTATTGCCTGTGTAGCCAAAACCTGATATACTGCATATGGAGTTCCATTATTGTCCAAAAAGCTAGAGAACTCAACAATGAGACACACTGTTGGAGTGGGTGACATGTTCCTTTCATTGTGATCACATCATGGTGGTGTAAATACTCGCTGGTGTACCAAATGTGCATTAATCCTCGGCTGAAAATAGAACCCAACAAATGCACTATTAACTCCCGTGAGTCCTTTAGTCATTTTTGTTAAAATCTACAGTGCCCAGATGTTTAAGGAAATTATTTTTCCCTTTTGAAAAAATGAAACTATATATTTGAGACTTGGTTTTAAAGACTTACATTCTTAGGTGTGAACGGCCTTGGATGGATGGCAGCCTCAGAGAAGTTTGAAAGCTGTGGGAGACAAACTGTTGGTTTTGGTCTTTTCAGTGGACAGGAAGAAAAATAAGATATTGCCAGTCTTGTCCTTTAGTAAAGACTCAAAAGTTTCTGTTTATTTTCAACCTTGCACTTGAATTTTATTATTGAAAAGCCGTGCCTCTCGATTAGTTCAGCTAAATATACGGTTTGGCATTGAAGTAGAAACTTCACTGTTGTACAGTATTCAATGCCGCGGTGCTCTTACTGCTGAGCTGACCTGTTTTCTTCTCCAACCCATTTCATTGAAACGTTGTTCAAGTATTAATTTACATATAATTACATAACTGAACTGAACTGATTTTAGGTTTCATGTGGTAAAGTTAAAGCTTAGTTATCAGGCTGTACACCTATGAGCAGCCTCATGGTCGGTAGGTGGGTAGATTCTATTTGAAAAGAAAGAAACAGATAAAGTGCAGTTGAACTGGGCGTAGAGATCTCTTATAATATCTTCTAAGTTGACTTTGTGAGATCTATCTTAAGATTGCTTCTGGGAATTTGATGGCAGCTCCTGCTCTTTCTATCAGGAGAAAAAAAAAAAAAAAAAGAGTCCCTCGGGGCCGATCTCTCAAATTACAAGCTTTAAGATTCGTATCCATTTGTTTTGCCATAGCACGACCATGTCATCAAGCAGTGGGTTAGCTGAATCGTGTGCACAAGTGCAGGCTTGAATCTCAAACCCACGTAGCCACTCAATTCTCAGGGCCAAAAGCCTTGAATAACAGCGGCACCATGTTGAGCCCTGATCAATGGCTGCTTTTCTCTCTACCCCAGAGCCGCATCAGGCGGATGTGGAATGACACCGTGAGGAAGCAGTCGGAGTCCTCCTTCATCTCAGGAGACATAAACAGCACCTCCACACTCAACCAGGGTAAGCAACCCTTTCTTCCACCAACACCAGACGAGACACATACGCTATTCTCTTTGTAACGAGGCTCTGAATTCACAATAAACACTTCAGTGGATGCAGCCTACATGGCTCTGTGGCAGCTTGCGGGGGGAAAAAAAAAAAGGAAGATAAGACCCAATTTAATTTTGCATTTCTCTTATCATTAAGTGATCAAAAAAAAAAAGCAGCGTTAAATCCTGTCTGCGTATCAAGAGTTCACAGTGTTTTCCTGCACTCTCTGCTCGCTGGGATCATCTGAAAGAGGAGGGATAGCGACAGAAAGGAGGTTTGATATTTAGTCGTTACTGAAGAGGACTTGAGTTCAGATTGTAATGACCCTGATCGGAGAGACTCACTCCGGCAGACTTCGCCCCCGGAGTGATTGTCAGGATGAAGGTAAGGAGGGGAGATGAGCAAAGTCAGGCTGAGGTCAGAGCAGGTTTTGGGATCTGTCCCAGCATCATGAGGCTCAGGCTCCAGACTGTGCCAACCCAGATTTGGCTGTAGTTATGAATTAGGTTTCGATTTTTTTTTTATTTTTTTTTTTTTTTATAAAAGAAGCACACATGCCAGCGCAGAGTTTCTCAGCGATCCGTCCAAATGACTGAGTATAGTTATTACATTCTTGAGGATTTACACAAGCACGCGGAGGATGATAGGGATACTGTATTATTCATGGCAGGCCACTTAGACATGTTTTGTCTAGTCTCTCGACTGGATGAGTTTGTTTAGATGAATCTGTTTCACATAAACACCGCAGCTGATTGTGTTGCTACGCTTCGGTCAACACTTGTCGACATAATGTTGTTTGTCAGTTACATCAGTTGACTGTTTGGATAATGTTTAGCTTTGACCAATGTCTCTATGGCTGCTTTGTCCATAACAGAAGGCAGATGGATCACAGGTCATAAATCTCTAATGGTGTCAGATTCTGGACAGTGAATGTCAGTGTTTGTTTATGTGGACAGCTACTCAGCGCACCACCACAGACCATGAAGTACAATACCTCGAGCTCTTTTTTCCTTTTGCTGTTTTTTCCCCTCCTGATTTTTTTCCGTCTCTCTCTTTCTCTCTCTCTTCCTGTTATTTCAGGGATGACTGGCAACTACCTCCTAACTAACCCTCTCCTCCGAACACACGACACTAACCCTTATAACAACCTCCTGGCAGAAACAGTGGTGTGCAACACCCCCTCTCCACCGGCCTTTCACTCCCCAGGTGCACATCCACCCTCCACCTTTTTATTCTTACAAAGATTTGTATTTGTTTTTAAGGCAAAAGTTCAACATTTTGGGAATAACACGTATTCACTTTCTGAAGGGGAGTTAGATGAAAAGCTTGATATCACATAATCCCCCATAAACAACAAATTATCATTTTTATACCTCAGTTTTTATAAAAGCTAAACCAACCAGATTGAGCATGTTGATCAGTGTGCTTTCGAGATACTTGGCAGAGCCTGGCTAGCTGTTTCCCCCTGTTTCCAGTCTTTATACTAAGTCAAGCTAACCATCTCCTGGCTGTAGCTTCAAATTTAACAGACAGATATGAAAGTAGTATCAATCTTCTCATATAACTCTCCTGCCTGGAAGCTAATAAGCCTATTTCCCAAGATGTCAGACTATATACCTTTTTAAGTGTGTTAGATTTATTGAAAACATGAAAACTCCTGAGGTTGTGGCTGTGACACGGCATGAATGAAAATGTTGAGAGTAATTACACGAGATTTACCTTTCGTTCTTCTTCATTCACACCTTCTCTGTAGTTCTTATCTGCACAAGTTTCTCCTTTGTGAACACAGGAGGAGATAAAGCTCAGAGATGTCAATGCTATCTTATCTCCTCTACTGAGCAGGCATATGGGAATTCCTCTCAGCTTTACTCACAGGTCCAGATCATTTATGCTCTTACATTGTAATCATGGTTGATATCTTTACACGTTGAAATCTTTACATTATGTACACTTTACTTTGAAGTTTGATTCGAAATCATGTCAGTGTTTATGTTGACCTAGTTCCTCACTGGCAGAGCAAAAGAAACCCAATTAAAGAAAAGAAAAGAAAAAAAGAAAACAGAACCACATGACGCAATGCGGGCAGAGTCATAGCCCTCAGATATTGAAGCATTTGATGATAAAAGGGAATGTGCAAAAACAGCAGAATGGTGAAAGTGTGTAAGGAGAGGATATGCAGTAACATATGGCTTTAACCTCAGCATGGTCATCACGCTCTTGTTTTGTGCTGTGAGGTCGCTTATAGCACAATGAGGGCACTTCACACTCAGAGATAATTAAGCAGGGATGAGACCAAACAATGCTTTCACAGAAAATCAAAGACATTTTGTGATTTTTTTTTTTTTTTTTTTTTTTTCTTTTTCTTTTTTCTCCCTTTTTTGAGCTCAGGAGCAGCCGAGCCAGAAGTCAGCGTGTGTGTGTGTGTGTGTGTGTGTGTGTGTGTGTGTGTTTGTGTGTGTCAACAGCTTGTGCTTTATTGCCCTAAAATGTTTACCTACTTAATCATTGTAGCATAATTGCATGTTAACAGTGAATCACAGGAGATAGATAAAAAGTGGCAATATTTAATTAGCAGGTAATTCTGAATGTCAGTGTGAACATCTCCTTTACCTGTTGAAAGACTTCGTCTTCCCCCTGAGGCCAACCTACTGCACTTAGCTGTGTTTAAACACAGGAGCAACAGAGGAGATACTAACCGCACTTATTTAACAGTAGATCAAGAAGCGGTGACAAACAGGAAAAAAATTCAAGGCTTCAACATATGGAAACCAGTTTGAGGAGAACAGGCAGCAGTGTGACACACAAATGTCAAAACCTGGTGTGAAGATCACCAACCAAGTATGAAATCCGCACCAAGAGACTGTCAAGTTTAACATGCGCTTTTTTCCTCTGCTATAGTCATTACATATAGCTCCCTGCAAAAAGGATGAGCGTGTCCTCTATTATAAGTGTATTAATACTAAGTAATACTCTGCAGATGTTCATCTGATGCAGTAAAATCTGTAAGGAGAACATCTTGGATGAATCTCTGCTGGAACGGTTCCCAGAGTGCAGCTGTTGCCGTGTCCACTTGAATTCTGTTCACATCATTTCCCCCTCTCCCGGTAGACAATACCTGTCTGCAATAAAATCACTGCCTGCGCATAAACAAATGCAAATTTGGAAGTAGAATCTATTTAGAGAAATGTCTAATAATCTCCCCCCCCTTTTTTTTTTTGCCCTTTTGCTCTCTGTGCTGCTGTCACTCTTTTTAGAAAAGTCTTTGATGTTGTTTTTAGAGGTTGTTTTTTTTTTTTTTTTTCATTTGCTATCATCCATTTTCTGACACATTCATTTGAAACCCACGACTACAGTTTCCCCTTTTTTGTGTGTAAATAGTGCCTCTGATGACATCACTCTCACCCTCCAAAATGTCAGCCCTTCACTTACAGGCTCACAGTGTACCCAGTAAATAAATTCCTCATATAAAATCCAACTACCGCCTTTCACTTTCTCCCTGCTATTTGAGCCTAGTCATAGAGCTGCAAAAAAATTATAGTACTCCTTTGTGTGTGTGTGTGTGTGTGTCTGCATTTTGCTCACATAATAGCAATAGATCTGCTGTACATTTCAGAAAGGAAAAAGGAAAAAAAAACATGTCATTCAGGAAATGTTCCTTCTTTTACAGTAGACTTTTAAAAAAAAAGACTGTGCTTGCTGCTAAACCCCTTTCACCTGCTGAGTCCAGGATTCAGTCGTCCTTGATTTGTCCTTTAGCTCTCAAACTGTTAAACACATAATTTCGCTGTCATTCTCCATCCACCTACAACCATTTGTGTAGAGCATCGCATGGGCTAAATTATAGTTAACTGCAAGGACACAATCTGAGCTGGATCGACTGAATCCAGGCTGGATGTTACGAGCTTCCACTTTGTCTTATTTCAGTGATTTTGTTGTTTCTGCTGCAATTGAAAAAAAGCATCTGTTTTACTTTTTTGCACATCAGCTGTTCTTAGGCCAGATAGCCTGAGCAGACACACTTGATGTGAGTGGTGGCAAAGTGAGTCATTGCACCGTGCCTGTCTGTCGTGGTGTGTGTGTGTGGGGGTTGTTGCTGTGCTTGTGGGGCCCCAGTGCAGAGAGGTGGCTGGCACATCTGTGTTCAACATTACCCTCTTGTCTTGCCTTCTTTAAATAGGTGGAATGTTTTATTCATTGTTAATGTCACAACACTTCCTCATCAGCTTGTATTTATTATTTTTTTAATTTCTTTTACTCTTATCTTGTCTGTTGCTTTTTGTATGCTGCTGTGTTGTTACCTGGTCATCAGCTACTTTATAACGTGTTGCTATAGTATATTTTTTTTAAGTCATCGCTTGTTCTCATTTCTCCAATATTGTTCAGGATAATTTCTTAGATTGGCTATAATGAGATTCAGCCATAATGAGGATGGACATGTTGGAGAGCTAATTGGGTTCTCCTTTGAATTTTAGAAGTTTTTGTATCTGTATAAAATTAAAATTAACCCAGAGATCAAAGAGCACAAGAGTGAAGTGTCCTGAGCAGTATCAAGTATACGTGGATGGTGTAGTGTTCTATCAAAAGGTGGAAAATTATGTCTCACATGCTCCTTTTGCCTTTCCTTGCAGGACAGCACTCACTGAGCAACAGCAGGGACATCAGTGCCATGG
The DNA here is from genome assembly GCF_002814215.2 of Seriola lalandi dorsalis. Classification (NCBI taxonomy): domain Eukaryota; kingdom Metazoa; phylum Chordata; class Actinopteri; order Carangiformes; family Carangidae; genus Seriola; species Seriola lalandi. Next base: position 9,693 of record NW_019524735.1, on the reverse strand, counting down.
ACACCCTCCCCCTCAATGGCAATTTCAACAACAGCTACTCCCTGCGAGACGACGACTATGAGGCCGTGGGCGTTCGAGCCACGGGAGACCTGGGGGGCCTCAACCTGGACGATGTCGCTTTTGAGAAGATGATCATATCTGAGATTGTCCATAACAACCTCAGGCCCCGCGTGGCTCCCAAAGGTCGCGACGCCCAGAGGGACAGAGCCCTGCCTCCCCAGACCAGAGTGACAGTGGACCGAGGCGGGGGTGGGAGCGGCAGCGAGGATGACGCCATCGTGGCGGATCATGCCGAGGCCTCATCCCCCCAGAGAGGAAGTGGAAGAGGAGGCCACGCCACCCTGGAGCTGCTCCTGCACCCCCACCACAAGGAGGTGCTAGAGGCCCCCCTCTTGCCCCAGAGGACTCACTCCCTGCTCTACAGCACCCAGAAGGCTCCCAGGCGCCTGGAGGGGCAGGGTGGCCATGGCTCTGAGACTGTTACCGCAGTGGAGGACATGGGCTCCCATTCACCCAACAATAATAGAGACTCCCTTTACACCAGCATGCCAAACTTAAGAGACTCCCCCTCACCCTCAGCTTCGCCATACCCCCCCGAGGAAGAGGAGGAGGAGGAGCTCTCTCCGTCACCTCGAAGCGAGAGCGAGGACGCGTATCATAAGAGCATGCCTGAGCTCGGTGATGCACCGCAGCCCCTGTCCTACTACCACATAAACAGAGGCACCAGCGACGGGTGCATCATCCCGCCCAACAATGAAGACTGCGCACAGGGGGCAGAGGCACCCACCGATGGACAAATGCAGCTCATTACCAGCCTCTGAGCGGGGCCGTATCTGTTTGCACAGGTTTTAACAAGTGGGGGCTTTCGGTTGATGTCAAAAGAGCCAGCGAGTCTGGCTCCACACTCCGCATGCTCTTCCCGTTAGGACAGGAAGTGAAATGTTGTTGGGTGGGAAACGGAATGAATAAATGACTTTTGCACACAGATCTCATTAACACACAAAACACGTCCATCCGAGGCCAGACAAATGTAGACTGTGAAAGCTCTGCTGTTGGACTAAAGAGGTGCAGAGAATAACACCAGGCCGCTGTGCCACAGATAAGTACAGCATTTCTCTTGTACTGAAAGAAGAGCTGAAGAATAAGGGATAAAAAAAAAAAAAAACTCCAAGCAAAGAACTATGAATCTCCTGACATATTCCTGGGGGACTTTGCAGGACCAGGGTCTTTTTAGTCATGAAGTACAGAACTAGAACTAGTGTGGCTCCACTACACAGTCAGGACTGTAAAGTTAAGAAACCACTAATTCAGACTCAGGCCTTATATTTTCTCTATTGCACATTTAACTGTTGTCAAAGTAACAGCTAAAGAAAATATATTTTGCTGTACCACTAGTGTAAAAAGTAAAAACAAGAAAAAGAAAAAAAGGAAAAAAAAAAAAAACCATTCAGTAGTTATGCCCTTTCAATGTTAATAAGATTCTTCAGACAAGGTTAATCAAAATGGTGGAAATGTGCTTTTTCCTCTCACACTTGACTCGTAGTATGTTTGAATATGAAGAAAAAAAAAAGTTTTGAGCGATATCAGTCCATAAGAAATCATGCTCACGTCTCTGCTTGTGAAGTGCTTTTGCTTTCATGAATGATGAGTTTTTGCCAGTAGTATATTTGTTAACACCGGGCCATGCACAGATTTGGAGTGAATTGGATACTTGTGTAATTTATTTTACTTGAAAGAAATTGTCAGGTTTAAGGACTTATGTTCGTGTCAATGCGATACTGCAGTTTTTGCAGACATGTTTCATCCTTTGACACTAATTAATTTATTAACTGAACTATTCAGAAAAAAAAATAGGGAAAAAAAGAACGTGGTTGGAAAGTGTGACAAGTTGTTGCAGCACTGATTAGGTTCATTCTATTTCTTTTGTAAGAGCCCATAATCAGCTGATATTTAATTCAACTCCTGTTTGATATCAAATAAATGTGAAATTTTTTCTTGTTCACAGATGTCTGGTTGCTTATTCTCATTTTGCAGTAAAACTGCCATGATCCATACATGTAGTAAAATGACAATTAAAGGATAAGACTGGTGATATTGTATACTTTTGTTATTTTCAACAAATCTCATGAGAGGACCAAAACTAACAATGTGTTAGTCTGTCTCTATTCCAGCATCTTTCATTTGTTCCTTGTAGAATCTTTAAAAACTGGTCACCATTATACACTTCATTTAAAAAAAGGGCTAAATAAATAGGGCGCTGTGGTTTTTAGCAAACTTTACTCAAACATAGTACATTGGTAAGGGACTATTTTTCAGATTAATACACATGGTGCACTATTGAGGATTTTCAACAGCAGGACGATGTATGTGTGACTTACTCAAAAAAATTATACCCTTTTTATACCGAAATTAGCGCATATAAGCTTGTTTTTTTTAAACATGGGTAAACCCACTTAAAAAAGGGATTGACTCTTTGCACACACACACACAAACACACAGACACAGATTCAAACAGTGAGCTGCTAGCTGCCGTGCAGATTGGTAAAATGGATCTGTCTGTTGGTGCCCCTGTAAGTGTCAGAGCCTCCGTGTGAGACGCTTCGGCCGGTGATTGTGTGTTTTTAAAACTTATTGAGCGCAGCCCTGACCGCAGCACGCTCTCAGCAGAAGGTGTAGCAGCAGCGTTTCTGGTTTAACAGCACCATGCTGGGCATGTGGCAGGTCTGTTTACAGTGTTTGTGTGCTCTGAAAGCAAGGGCGTAGGTTTGTTCTCAACATTGGTAGGGACACAACACTGGCATCCCTCCAAAACAAAGAGCATGGCTTTTTAAAGCCTTCAACCAAACGGTTTATTAACATAAAAGATCTGAATTTACATTCAGGAATACCCATACGCAAATTTAATATGTGAATTTCCATATATGAAAAATATGTACATATGAACTAAAATGTATTTAAAGTATAGCTTATGTATGTAAAAATTACGTATGAAACCTCTTAGCTATTGGAAGAATATCATATATTGACATACATGTCTAGCTAATAGAAACGTAATAGAAAAGTTTTAGTATGTCTACATTATATACATATTTTACATAAATAGATATCCATCCCAAAGCCTGTCAGGATATGTTCATATTATATATGTAAATATAAAAGATACCATGTTTAAATTTTAAAAGAAATTATTGAGAAAAACATATACAAAAATTTGAATAAGCATGTTGTTTTAATGAAATTGCATTTTATTATGAGTATTTCATGTAGGTTATAAACTTATATCTTCATATATCCAGAGGATGTATATATGTCATAATAATGTATTGTCTTATAAGTGACACATAAGGTAACATCACTCTGGATATAGGGACATACGTATATGTCATATATATATATATATATATCATAAGTCATAAAGGCATATGATAAGCCATAAAAACATCATATTATAGTGAGGCTTAAAAAGTCATAAAAACGTCAGTATAGACAAGGCATAAATACGACATAGTATATATAGTAAGGCGTAAAAAGGGGTAAAATATATCACAAAAAAATGTGATAGTATATTAAGGCATTAAAAATAATAAAAACAAAATAGTATAATAAGACATAAAAACGAATTAAAATGTCATAGTATAGTAAGGCATAAAAAGGCATAAAAACTACATTGTACAATGAGGCATAAAAACTACATAGTATAGTAACGCATAAGAACAACAAATAAATGGCATATGATAGTAAGGCATAAAAACGACGTTTTAGCATATTAAAGCACAGAAAACGACATAGTAAAGTAAGGCTTTAAAGTAATTAAAACAACATAGTTTAGAAAGGCATAACAACAACATGAAAACGTCATAGTATAATAAGCCATAAAAAGTCAAAGGAACAACATGGTATAGTAAGGCATAGAAATAACATAGTATGGTAACGTATAAAAATATCATATAAGGCAAAAAACATCATAGAAATGAGATAGAATAGTAAGGCATAAAAACAACATGGGAAAGTAAAGCATAAAAACGACAAAAACATGACACAGTATAGTGAGGCATTAAAAGCGAGAAAATCTAGTAAGACATAAAAGCTCATAAAAATGTTTAATTAAAGTAAGGCATAAAAAGTCATAAAAAAATGATAATATAGTAAAAATCATAAAAATGACATACCATAGTAAGGCAAAAAGTGTCAAAAAACATCAAATTATAGTGAGGCATAAAAACTGAAAAAACGTCGTAGTATACTAAGCTAGAAAATTTTCCAAAAATGTTATAGTATACTATGGCGAAAGAAGTCAGAGTATAGGAAGATATAAAGTCTATAAAAACATCATAGTATAGTAAGGCAAAAAATATCAAAAATCGTCACAGTATAGTAAGGCATAAAAAAATCACAAAACGTCATGGTATAGTAAGACATAAAAACGTCATAGTATAGTATGGCAAAAAATATCAAAAACATCACAGTATAGTAAGGCAAAAAAATGTCAAAAAACGTCATAGTGTAGTATGGCAAAAAAAAAGTCATAGTATAATAGGGCATAAAAACGGAAAAAAACGTCATAGTATAGTAAGGCAAAAAAATGGAAAAAAACGTCATAGTATAGTATGGCAAAAAAAGTCATAGTATAATAAGGCATAAAAACGGAAAAAAACGTCAAAGTAAAGTAAGGCAAAAAAATCTCAAGAAAATTCATAGTATAGTAAGGCAAAAAAATGTCAAAAAACGTCACAGTATATTAAGGCAAAAAAACAGAAAAAAAACGTCATAGTATAATAAGGCATAAAAACATCAAAGAACGTCATAGTATAGTATGGCAATAAAAAATTCAAAAAACGTCATAGTATAATAAGGCATAAAAACGGAAAAAACGTCATAGTATAGTAAGGCAAAAAAAGTCAAAAAAACATCATAGTATAGTAAGGCATAAAAATGTCAAAAAAACGTCATTATATAGTATGGCAAATAATAATAGTATAGTAAGGCAAAATAACTGAAAAAAACGTCATTATATAGTATGGCAAAAAAAAGTCATAGTATAATAAGGCATAAAAACAGAAAAAAACATCATACTATAGTAAGGCAAAAAAACTGAAAAAAACGTCATAGTATAGTAAGGCAAAAAAATGTCAAAAAAACGTCATAGTATAGTATGGCAAAAAAAAAGTCAGTATAATAAGGCATAAAAACGAAAAAAAAACATCATAGTATAGTAAGGCAATAAAACGTCATAGTATAGTAAGGCAAAAAAACGGAAAAAAACGTCATAGTATAGTAAGGCAAAAAAATGTCAAAAAACGTCATAGTGTAGTATGGCAAAAAAAAGTCATAGTATAATAAGGCATAAAAACGGAAAAAAACGTCATAGTATAGTAAGGCAAAAAAATGTCCAAAAAATGTCATAGTATAGTAAGGCATAAAAACGGAAAAAACGTCAAAGTAAAGTAAGGCAAAAAAATGTCAAGAAAATTCATAGTATAGTAAGGCAAAAAAATGTCAAAAAACGTCACAGTATAGTAAGGCAAAAAAACAGAAAAAAAACGTCATAGTATAGTAAGGCATAAAAACATCAAAGAACGTCATAGTATAGTATGGCAAAAAAATTTTCAAAAAACGTCATAGTATAGTAAGGCATAAAAACGGAAAAAACGTCATAGTATAGTAAGGCAAAAAAACGGAAAAAAACGTCATAGTATAGTAAGGCATAAAAATGTCAAAAAACGTCATTATATAGTATTGCAAAAAAAGTCAAAGTATAATAAGGCATAAAAACGGAAAAAAACGTCAAAGTATAGTAAGGCAAAAAAACGTCATAGTATAGTAAGGCAAAAAAAAGTCAGTATAATAAGGCATAAAAACGAAAAAAAAACGTCATAGTATAGTAAGGCAATAAAACGTCATAGTATAGTAAGGCAAAAAAACGGAAAAAAACGTCATAGTATAGTGAGGCAAAAAAATGTCAAAAAACGTCATAGTGTAGTATGGCAATAAAACGTCATAGTATAATCAGGCAAAAAAAAGTCAGTATAATAAGGCATAAAAATGAAAAAAAAACGTCATAGTATAGTAAGGCAATAAAACGTCATAGTATAGTAAGGCAAAAAAACGGAAAAAAACGTCCTGGTATAGTAAGGCAAAAAAAAGTCAAAAAACGTCATAGTATAGTAAGGTAAAAAGTGTCAAAAAACGTAACAGTATATTATGGCAAAAAAAAGTCATAGCATAATAACACAAAAACAGAAAAAAAACGTCATAGTATAGTAAGGCAAAAAAACGGAAAAAAACGTCATAGTATAGTAAGGCAAAAAAATGTCAAAAAACGTCGTAGTGTAGTATGGCAAAAAAAAGTCATAGTATAGTAAGGCATAAAAACGGAAAAAAACGTCAAAGTAAAGTAAGGCAAAAAAATGTCAAGAAAATTCATAGTATAGTATGGCAAAAAAAATTTCAAAAAACGTCATAGTATAGTAAGGCATAAAAACGGAAAAAACGTCATAGTATAGTAAGGCAAAAAAAGTAAAAAAAACATCATAGTATAGTAAGGCATAAAAATGTCAAAAAAACGTCATTATATAGTATGGCAAATAATAATAGTATAGTAAGGCAAAAAAACGGAAAAAAACGTCATAGTATAGTAAGGCAGAAAAATGTCAAAAAACGTCATAGTATAGTATGGCAAAAAAAAGTCATAGTATAATAAGGCATAAAAACGAAAAAAAAACGTCATACTATACTAAGGCAATAAAACGTCATAGTATAGTAAGGCAAAAAAACTGAAAAAAACGTCATAGTATAGTAAGGCAAAAAAATTTCAAGAAAATTCATAGTATAGTAAGGCAAAAAAATATCAAAAACGTCATAGTATAGTATGGCAAAAAAAAGTCAGTATAATAAGGCATAAAAACGAAAAAAAAACCTCATAGTATAGTAAGGCAATAAAACGTCATAGTATAGTAAGGCAAAAAAACGGAAAAAAACGTCATAGTATAGTAAGGCAAAAAAATGTCAAAAAACGTCATAGTGTAGTATGGCAAAAAAAAGTCATAGTATAATAAGGCATAAAAACTGAAAAAAACGTCATAGTATAGTAAGCAAAAAAATGTCCAAAAAATGTCATAGTATAGTAAGGCATAAAAACGGAAAAAAACGTCAAAGTAAAGTAAGGCAAAAAAATGCCAAGAAAATTCATAGTATAGTAAGGCAAAAAAATGTCAAAAAACGTCATAGTATAGTAAGGCATAAAAACATCAAAGAACGTCATAGTATAGTATGGCAAAAAAAAATTCAAAAAACGTCATAGTATAGTAAGGCATAAAAACGGAAAAAAACGTCATAGTATAGTAAGCAAAAAAATGTCCAAAAAATGTCATAGTATAGTAAGGCATAAAAACGGAAAAAAACGTCAAAGTAAAGTAAGGCAAAAAAAATGCCAAGAAAATTCATAGTATAGTAAGGCAAAAAAACAGAAGAAAAACGTCATAGTATAGTAAGGCATAAAAACATCAAAGAACGTCATAGTATAGAATGGCAAAAAAAATTTCAAAAAATGTCATAGTATAGTAAGGCATAAAAACGGAAAAAACGTCATAGTATAGTAAGGCAAAAAAAGTCAAAAAAACGTCATTATATAGTATGGCAAATAATAATAGTATAGTAAGGCAAAAAAACGGAAAAAAACGTCATAGTATAGTAAGGCAGAAAAATGTCAAAAAACGTCATAGTATAGTATGGCAAAAAAAAGTCATAGTATAATAAGGCATAAAAACGAAAAAAAAACGTCATAGTATAGTAAGGCAATAAAACGTCATAGTATAGTAAGCCAAAAAAACGGAAAAAACGTCATAGTATAGTAAGGCAAAAAAATGTCAAAAAACGTCATAGTATAGTATGGCAAAAAAAAGTCATAGTATAATAAGGCATAAAAACGGAAAAAAACGTCATAGTATAGTAAGGCAAAAAAATGTCAAAAAAACGTCATAGTATAGTAAGGCATAAAAACGGAAAAAAACGTCATAGTATAGTAAGGCAAAAAAAGTCATAGTATAATAAGGCATAAAAACGGAAAAAAACGTCAAAGTATAATAAGGCAAAAAAATGTCAAGAAAATTCATAGTATAGTAAGGCAAAAAAATATAAAAAAACGTCATAGCATAGTATGGCAAAAAAAAGTCATAGTATAATAAGGCATAAAAACGGAAAAAAAAGTCATAGTATAATAAGGCATAAAAACGGAAAAAAAACATCTTAGTATAGTAAGGCAATAAAACGTCAAAAAAATTCATAGTATAGTAAGGCAAAAAAATGTAAAAAAACGTCATAGCATAGTATGGCAAAAAAAAGTCATAGTATAATAAGGCATAAAAACGGAAAAAAAAGTCATAGTATAATAAGGCATAAAAACGTCAAAAAACATCTTAGTATAGTAAGGCAATAAAACATCAAAAAACGTCATAGTATAGTAAGGCAAAAAAATGTCAAAAAACGTCATAGTATAGTAAGGCAAAAAAAAAAATCAAAAAACGTCATAGTATAGTATGGCAAAAAAAAGTCATAATATAGTAAGGCAAAAAAACTTCAAAAAACGTCATAGTATAGTATGGCAAAAAAAAGTCATACTGTAATAAGGCAAAAAAATGTCAAAAAACATCATAGTATAGTATGGCAAAAAAAAATTCAACAAACGTCACAGTATAGTATGGCAAAAAAAGTCATAGTATGATAAGGCATAAAAACGGAAAAAAACGTCACAGTATAGTATGGCAAAAAAAGTCATAGTATAATAATGCATACAAACAGAAAAAAAATGTAATAGTATAGTAAGGCAAAAAAACGGAAAAAAACGTCATAGTATAGTAAGGCATAAAAACATCAAAAAACGTCATTATATAGTATGGCAAAAAAAAGTCATAATATAATAAGGCATAAAAACGGAAAAAACGTCATAGTATAGTAAGGCAAAAAAATGTCAAAAAACGTCATAGTATAGTAAGGCAAAAAAATGTCAAAAAACGTCATAGTATAGTATGGCAAAAAAAAGTCATAGTATAATAAGGCATAAAAACGGAAAAAACGTCATAGTATAGTAAGACATGAAAATGTCAAAAAACGTCACAGTATAGTATGGCAAAAAAAAGTCATAGTATAATAACGCATAAAAATAGAAAAAAAACGTCACAGTATAGTAAGGCATAAAAACATCAAAGAACGTCATAGTATAGTATGGCAAAAAAAAAGTCAAAAAACGTCATAGTATAGTAAGGCATAAAAACGGAAAAAAAAACCTCATAGTATAGTAAGGCAAAAAAACTGAAAAAAACGTCATAGTATAGTAAGGCAAAAAAAATGTCAAAAAACGTCATAGTATAGTAAGGCAAAAAAATTTCAAAAAACGTCATAGTATAGTATGGCAAAAAAAAGTCATAGTATAATAAGGCATAAAAACGAAAAAAAAACGTCATAATATAGTAAGGCAATAAAACGTCATAGTATAGTAAGGCAAAAAAACGGAAAAAAACGTCATAGTATAGTAAGGCAAAAAAATGTCAAAAAACGTCATAGTATAGTATGGCAAAAAAAAGTCATAGTATAATAAGGCATAAAAACGGAAAAAAACGTCATAGTATAGTAAGGCAAAAAAATGTCAAAAAAACGTCATAGTATAGTAAGGCATAAAAACGGAAAAAAACGTCATAG
>NW_019524734.1:662349-684272 GCF_002814215.2 Seriola lalandi dorsalis | reverse complement strand
AGGCATAAAAACGTCATAGTATAATAAGGCACAAAAACAGCAAAAAACGTCATAGTATAGTAAGGCATAAAAACGTCATAGTATAATAAGGCATAAAAATGCCAAAAAACGTCATAGTGTAGTAAGGCATAAAATCGTCATAGTATAATAAGGCATAAAAACGTCATAGTATAATAAGGCATAAAAATGTCAAAAAACGTTATAGTGTATTAAGGCATGAAAACGTTATAGTATAATAAGGCATAAAAATGTCAAAAAAACATCATAGTATAGAAAGGCATAAAAATGTCAAAAAACATCATAGTATAATAAGGCATAAAAGTGTCAAAAAACGTCATAGTATATTAAGTTATAAAAAATTATAGTATAGTATGGCATAAAAATGTCACAAAACGTCATAGTATAATAAGGCACAAAAACAGCAAAAAATGTCATATTATAATGAGGCATAAAAACGTCATAGTATAATAAGGCATAAAAACATCAAAAAATGTCATAGTATAATATGGCATAAAAATGTCACAAAACATCATAGTATATTAAGGCATAAAAATATCAAAGAACGTCATAGTATAGTAAGGCATAAAAACGTCATAGTATAGTAAGGCATAAAAATGTAAAAAAATGTCTTAGTATATTAAGGCATAAAAATATCAAAAAACGTCATAGTATAGTGAAGCATAAAAATGTCAAAAAACGTCATAGTATATTAAGTTATAAAAAATTATAGTATAGTATGGCATAAAAATGTCACAAAACCTCTTAGTATAATAAGGCATAAAAACGTCATAGTATAATAAGGCACAAAAACAGCAAAAAACGTCATAGTATAGTAAGGCATAAAAATGTCAAAAAACATCATAGTATAGTAAGGCATAAAAACGTCATAGTATAATAAGGCACAAAAACGGCAAAAAACGTCATAGTATAATAAGGCATAAAAATGTCAAAAAACGTCATAGTATAGTAAGGCATAAAAACGTCATAGTATAATAAGGCATAAAAATGTCAAAAAAACGTCATAGTATAGTAAGGCATAAAAATGTCAAAAAACGTCATAGTATAGTAAGGCATAAAAATGGCATAAAACGTCATAGTATAATAAGGCATAAAAATGTCAAAAAACGTCATAGTATAATGAGGCATAAAAACGTCATAGTATAATAAGGCATAAAAATGTCAAAAAACGTCATAGTATAATGAGGCATAAAAACGTCATAGTATAATAAGGCACAAAAACAGCAAAAAACGTCATAGTATAATAAGGCATAAAAATGTCAAAAAACGTCATAGTATAATAAGGCATAAAAATGTCAAAAAACGTTATAGTAAATTAAGGCATAAAATAGTCATGTTATAATAAGGCATAAAAATGTCAAAAAAACATCATAGTATAGTAAGGCATAAAAATGTCAAAAAACATCATAGTATAATAAGGCATAAAAACGTCAAAAAACGTCATAGTATATTAAGTTATAAAAAATTATAGTATAGTATGGCATAAAAATGTCACAAAACGTCATAGTATAATAAGGCACGAAAACATCAAAAAATGTCATATTATAATGAGGCATAAAAATGTCATAGAATAATAAGGCATAAAAATGTCAAAAAAACATCATAGTATAGTAAGGCATAAAAACGTCGTAGTATATTAAGGCATAAAATTGTCATAGTATAATAAGGCATAAAAACATGAAAAAACGTCATAGTATAATATGGCATAAAAATGTCAAAAAAACATCATAGTATAGTAAGGCATAAAAACGTCGTAGTATAATAAGGCATAAAAATGTCAAAAAACGTTATAGTATAATGAGGCATAAAAACGTCATGGTATAATAAGGCATAAAAATGTCAAAAAAACGTCATAGTATTGTAAGGCATAAAAATGTCAAAAAACGTCATAGTATAGTAAGGCATAAAAACGTCGTAGTATATTAAGGCATAAAAACGTCATAGTATAATAAGGCATAAAAACATCAAAAAACGTCATAGTATAATAAGGCATAAAAATGTCAAAAAAATGTCATAGTATAGTAAGGCATAAAAATGTCAAAAAACGTCATAGTATAGTAAGGCATAAAAACGTCGTAGTATATTAAGGCATAAAAACGTCATAGTATAATAAGGCACAAAAACAGCAAAAAACGTCATAGTATAATATGGCATAAAAATGTCAAAAATACATCATAGTATAGTAAGGCATAAAAACGTCACAGTAAAATAAGGCATAAAAATGTAAAAAATACATCATAGTATAGTAAGGCATAAAAACGTCATAGTATAGTAAGGCATAAAAATGTCACAAAACGTCATAGTAAGGCATAAAAACTTGAAAAACGTCATAGTATAATAAAGCATAAAAATGTCAAAAAACGTCATAGTATAGTAAGGCATAAAAGCGTCATAGTATAATAAGGTATAAAAATGTCAAAAAACGTCATAGTATAATGAGGCATAAAAACGTCATAGTATAATAAGGCATAAAAATGTCAAAAAACGTCATAGTATAATGAGGCATAAAAACGTCATAATATAATAAGGCACAAAAACAGCAAAAAACGTCATAGTATAATAAGGCATAAAAATGTCAAAAAAACATCATAGTATAGTAAGGCATAAAAATGTCAAAAAACATCATAGTATAGTAAGGCATAAAAACGTCATAGTATAATAAGGCATAAAAATGTAAAAAAAACGTCATAGTATAATAAGGCAGAAAAATGTCAAAAAACGTCATAGTATAGTAAGGCATAAAAACGTCGTAGTATAATAAGGCATAAAAATGTCAAAAAAAGGTCATAGTATAATAAGGCAGAAAAATGTCAAAAAACGTCATAGTATAATATGGCATAAAAATGAAAAATCATCATAGTATAGTAAGGCATAAAAACGTCATAGTATAATAAGGCATAAAAATGTGAAAAAACGTCACAGTATAGTAAGGCATAAAAATGTGAAAAAACGTCACAGTATAGTAAGGCATAAAAATGTCAAAAAACGTCATATTACAGTAAGGCATAAAAACGTCATAGTATAATAAGGCATAAAAACATCAAAAAACGTCATAGTATAATAAGGCATAAAAATGTCAAAAAACGTCATAGTATAGTAAGGCATAAAAATGTCAAAAAACGTCATAGTATATTACGTTATAAAAACATCATAGTATAGTATGGCATAAAAATGTAACAAAACGTCATAGTATAGTAAGGCATAAAAATTTCAAATAATGCCATAGCATATTAAGGCATAAAAATATTTTAAAAAATCATAGTATAGTAAGGCATAAAAACGTGAAAAAACGTCATAGTATAATAGGGCATAATAATGTCAAAAAACGTCATAGTATAGTAAGGCATAAAAACATAAAAAAACATCATCGTATAATAAGGCATAAAGATGTCAAAAAACATCATAGTATAGAAAGGCATAAAGATGTCATAGTATAATAAGGCATAAAAACATCAAAAAATGTCATAGTATAATAAGGCATAAAAACATCAAAAAATGTCATAGTATAATAAGGCATAAAAATGTAAAAAAAAATGTCATAGTATAGTAAGGCATAAAAATGTCAAAAAACGTCATGGTATAATAAGTTATAAAAAATTATAGTATAGTATGGCATAAAAATGTCACAAAACGTCATAGTATAATAAGGCATGAAAACATCAAAAAATGTCATATTATAATGGGGCATAAAAATGTCACAGTATAATAAGGCATAAAAACATCAAAAATTGTCATAGTATAATAAGGCATAAAAACATCAAAAAATGTCATAGTATAATAAGGCATAAAAACATCAAAAAATGTCATAGTATAATAAGGCATAAAAATGTAAAAAAAAATGTCATAGTATAGTAAGGCATAAAAATGTCAAAAAACGTCATGGTATAATAAGTTATAAAAAATTATAGTATAGTATAGCATAAAAATGTCACAAAACGTCATAGTATAATAAGGCATGAAAACATCAAAAAATGTCATAGTATATTAAGGCATAAAAATATCAAAAAACGTCATAGTATAGTAAGGCATAAAAATATCAAAAAATGTCATAGTATAATAAGTCATAAAAACGTCATAGTATAGTAAGGCATAAAAATGTCAAAAAACATCATAGTATAATAAGGCATAAAAATATCAAAAAACGTCATAGTGTAGTAAATCATAAAAATGTCATAGTATAGTAAGGCATGAAAATGTCATAGTTTAGTAAGGCATAAAAATGTGAAAAAACATCAAAATATAGTAACATATAATAATGTCAAAAAATGTCATAGTAAGGCATAAGTATTTCTTGAAGCATCTAAGTTTTCTAGGTTATAAATACATCACTGTAAAGAAAGACATGTATAATGCTGGGTTTGAACCCACAACCTTGTCAATGTGAAACATCAGTCCTACCTATTGCACTACCATGGCAGTCCTTTGTCCTACCTTAAAAATCTTGATAGTATAGTAAGGCATAAAAATGTCAAAAATCGTTATAGTATAGCCAGTCATAAAAATGTAAAATTGTAATAGTATAGTCAGTCATTGAAATGTCAAAAATCATCATAGTATAGTATGGCATAAATATGTTTTGAAGCATCCACTGTTGTATAGGAAGGCAGGTATGATGGTGGGTTTGAACCTATGACCTTGTCAATGTCAGCCAGCAATTTTAACCACTGCACTACCATGGCAGCTGTTCAAGTAACAATAGTGTAGTAAGTCATAAAAAGAACATAGTATAATCAGGCATAAAAACATTAACACAGTAAGGCATAAAAACGTAAAAATAGTAAGGCATAAAAATGTCAAAAAACTTCATATTGTAATAATCCATAAAAACTTCAAAAATGTCATCATATAGTAAGGTATAAAAACATCATAGTATAGTAAGGCATAGCAATGTCAAAAAATGTCATAGTATAGCAAGGCATAAAAACGTCACAAAACATCATAGTATCGTTAGGCGTAAAAATGTCAAAAATGTCATAGTAAAGTAATGCCTTAAAATGTCAAAAAACGTCATAGTATAGTATGGCATAAAAACGTCAAAAAAGGTCATAGTATAGTAAGTTATAAAAATGTCCAAAAACGTCATAGTATAGTAAGGCATATAAATGTCAAAAAACGTAATAGTATAGTAAGGCATAAAAACGTCAAAGAACGTAATTGTATAGTAAGTTATAAAACATCAAAAAACATCATAGTATAATAAGGCATAAAAATGTCAACAAAAAACGTTGTAGTATAGTAAAGCATAAAAACGTCAAAAATGTCATTGCATAGTAAGGCATAAAAACGTCACAATACGTCATAGTATAGTAAGGCATAAAAACCGTCATAGTATAATAAGGCATAAAAATGTCAAAAAAAACACCATAGTATAGTAAGGCATAAAAGCGTCAAAAAAGGTCATAGTATAGTAAGTTATAAAAATGTCAAAAAACGTAATAGTATAGTAAGGCATAAAAATGTCAAAAAACGTAATAGTATAGTAAGGCATAAAAACGTCATTGTATAATAAGGCATAAAAATGTAAAAAAAAACATCATATAATAGTATTGCATAAAAACGTCAAAGAACGTAATAGTATAGTAAGTTATAAAACCTCAAAAAACATCATAGTATAGTAAGTTATAAAAATGTAAAAAAAATCATAATATAATAAGGCATAAAAATATCATTGTATAATAAGGCATAAAAACATAAAAAATGTAATAGTATAGTAAGTTATAAAAACATAAAAAAACATCATAGTATAGTATGGCATAAAAACATCAAAAAACATCATAGTATAGTAAGGCATAAACACATTAAAAGACGTCATAGTATAATAAGGCATAAAAACATCATAGTATAATAAGGCATAAAAACGTCATGGTATAATAGGCCTAAAAACGTCATAGTATAGTAAGGCATAAAAATGTCAAAAAACGTCATAGTATAGTAAGGCATAAAAACATCTAAAAACATCATAGTATAGTATGGCATTAAAATGTCATAGTATAATACGGCATACAAATGTCAAAAAATCTTCATAGTATAGTAAGGCATAAAAACATCAAAAAATGTCATAGTATTGTAAGGCATAAAAACATCAAAAAACATCATAGTATAGTATGGCATTAAAATGTCATAGTATAATACGGCATACAAATGTCAAAAAACGTCACAATATAGTATGGCAGAAAAACATCAAAAAAATGTCATAGTATAGTAAGACATAAAAACATCATAGTATATTAAGGCATAAAAATATCATGGTATAATAAGGCATCAAAACGTCATAGTATAATAAGGCATAAAAACATCAAAAATGTAATAGTATAGTAAGTTATAAAAACATTAAAAAAAACATCATAGTATAGTATGGCATAAAACGTCAAAAAACATCATAGTATAGTAAGGCATAAACACATTAAAAGACGTCATAGTATAGTAAGGCATAAAAACATCAAAGAAGGTAATAGTATAGTAAGTTATAAAACATCAAAAAACATCATAGTATAGTAAGTAATAAAAACATCAAAAAATATCATAGTATAGTAAGGCATAAAAACGTCATAATATAATACGGCATACAAATGTCAAAAAATATCATAGTATAGTAAGGCATAAAAACGTCATAATATAATACGGCATACAAATGTAAAAAAAGGTCATAGTATAGTATGGCAAAAAAACTTACAAAATTGTCATAATATGATAAGGCATCAAAAGGTAAAAAAACGTCATAATATAGTAAGTCATAAAAACGTCAAAAAACATCATAGTATAGTAAGGCATAAAAATATCATGGTATAGTTAGGTATATAAATGTCAAAAAAAGGTCATACTATAGTCTGGCATATAAATGTCAAAAAACGTCATAGTATATAGTAAGTCATAAAAACATCAGAAAAGGTCAGGGTATTTTAAGGCATAAAAACTACATAGAATAATAAGGCATAAAAACGTCATAAATACGTTTTTACTATAGTAAACCCTGTTGTTTCTTCTCTTGCAATGATGTGATGATGATGAAGGAGTCTCTGCTGACACCGGCTCATTTGTATATAAAAAGGTTTATTACAAAAAGGCACAGCATCGTTGAACAAGCATCAAAAACAGCCTGTGAGAGGACCCAAGGCCAAAAAGGATCTCCCCTCGTTTGTCCCAAACCCATACAATTTATAGGCTGAATATTCTCTTGATACCTTTTGGCCAAATCCTAACAGCCTATAGAAGAGCAGAACCAACATTTATGTCCATACATGGTTATTCTCTGAGTACAGATAGATGATAACATAAAACTTGCCACGTTGTACAAAAGTCCATGTTGAGCAATGCAAGGATGTGGAAGCCAAGAGAGGTACTCCCCCTCTTCAGGCCCCCGGCCTTTACTCCTAGAGTATCCTCCATAACATTTCCATCCTGTACTCATATCTCAGCCAAGATACCACAACCCCTTTATTGCAACACCAAAAAACATTTCAATATTTTTCCATCTTGGTTGACAGGCCTTTTTGACTGTGTTATGTAGGTCTTGTTTCTCTTGTTCGTGTTTCCTTTATGCATTTGTGAAAAAAAGATTGGTTTGCTTGTGACTTTCAATCATCTGTATTGACTGTGGTTAAGGTACATGGAACCTACGACAAGAGTTAAAACGATAAAACAAGAAGAAGAAAGTGAAATGAACTGATAACTCAAAGGTTTTCCCTGCGTCCTGATTTGGGTCAGGGACTTTCTAGTATGATTATAATGTTTTAGGGAGAGCTAATTTAACTCAGGGGTATTTTAATGACTGAAAATGTGGACTCTGCAACGAAAAACAAAAACTCACTGCACTGTCCTTTATTTGTCTGTGCTAACTCCACTGTTGGACTGGAGAGATTGTAGACAGTCATTTGTCCCCTGTGCCCAACAGTGAATAAATCAGAGATTCCACCATCTCCAAGATCTGTAATCATCTCAACACTGGGCAGAGTCCCAAAGGAAAGTTTTCAACATCTTGTGAAACCCATGTCAGAAGGAACTGAGGCTCTTTTTTAGAGCAAAGGAAGGAACTACCCAGTGTTAGTGTGGTGTTCCTAATAAAGTGCTCACTGAGTGTATATTCCTGCGTAGCCGTTCTGCATAATTCAGTAGCAACAGTAAGTGCTAATGGCATAAGTAGTGTGACATTAATAAGTGAAGTGCAAAGTAAAGGAGGTCAGCGTGGGAGATTGCACACTGCCATCCCATTAAATGTATGAAAAATGCAATTAAGACACATTTGCAGACAAGATGTTTAAGATGTATTCACTGCAAAGGTTCTGCTTCAGATGTGACAGAAAATTACTGTTGTGTTTCTCTAAACTATATTTTACTAAATCAGGGGGGGAAGAAAATTCTGTTTGTCAAGCTCAACTTTTAAAAAGTAACTACACACTAAAATGATATATTTTGCACATCACATCAGCTTTTTTTTTTTTTTTACTTATGATGTAACAGCCAAGAGTCTGAGGTGTATTTTGTATATTGACCCCACCAGCCTGTGATAGCAGCTATGCCAACACAGAGCTGCTGATGACTAATATTAGCAAACCAGATAAGATCCCAAAAAATAATGATGTATCAGAACAAACCACCGTTCATTGTGCTGTATTCAAAGCTTAACAAGATATTTAGTGATGACAAAAATCACTGTGTTAAACAGCAGGGCTGTGGCTACGTACTGATGCTACATACATACACACCAGACAACCTCTTGTGGTAGAACTGCTAGCTCAGCTACAACACAGGTAAATAACTGTGCTCCTGGTGACCTCTGCCACACTTCCTGTCTTTCCAGCAGAGAGACCGAGTCTGACAGTAGCTCCTCATGGCTGGTTACCTCTGACTAACGCTATCAGTCTCCCTCATGTCCCCTGACCCTCCTCAGCCCTCACGGCGTAACCATGCCTCCTAGGTCCTTGCTCCTTTACTCCTCTGTTGAATTTTTCAAATATGCTGGAAGATACAGATTTCCAGCAGAATTTGAGGGTGTTGTTATCCTTAAGTGAACGTAAGCTGTGTCCCAAAGGTGTGGCCCTTCGTATCCATTGTAAACCACCAAGGCTGAACCGAAATGAGACAGAGAATTTTCCCTTACTGTTGTGTTGCTAAGCGCAGCTCCTGTCGCCTACAACCCTGACAACATATGATGCCCTTTGATGCCCTGGTACCTAATGCTTCCATTTATAAGTCAGCATTGTTTGCTGCCATATTATTTTCATTCGCGACATGCAATGACTCCTGGGATAGGTTTCTTGGCCACATGTGAAGGAGCCTTTCGAAATGGGACAGCCTAGTCGCGCCACTGTGACGCAGTCGGTCTTCAAATGTGGCCTCCGAGGATGCAGCCCCTGAATTGGGACACACAGCAGAAGTCATTAAAGTGCTAAGGAAAATAAGACGAGGTCAAAACTAAGTATATGGGGCAATATCATCTCATAAAGACCACATACGATGTCTATGATCCCAAAACAGCTTCTTAACATCCTTGTGGGGAGATTTCATCAAAGAATTGAAAAATAATTCCTCATGAAATTATTGACGAGGAAGAAATATTGCAGTGGCAGAAGGTTGTACCACTCCTGTGTGACCACTTTACAACATTTTGCTAATGATGATTAAACTATGGGTAAAATGATTCTTTGTGCATACATATACTGATATGTGTTCTCTCTGCAGCACTGATCAATCCAGAAGAAAATCTAATATTTTTGAAAACTGAATTTGACACGTTGGGGTTTGTATTAGTGCAGGAGAAGGTCATTGCAGGCACTCGAATACATGTTTGTCAGTATCACACAGTAGGCCTGTAAAGTTGTGCAATGTGTGTGTGTGTGTGTGTGTGTGTGTGTGTGCGCGTGCACTGACAGGCGTGCTGCTGATGTGGTAGAAGGCTGAAGAAGTGACTGGGGTGAATGTTCGCCTCCGCATACTGAGCATGTCCACTTGATGAACAATTATCATTCATTACTGCTGGCTGTCAGCCTCTCTCACCCTCTCTTTCTCCCCCCACCTTTGCTAACACTGTGTTTCCTAAACTCTTCTCGCTTTCTCTCTCTCCCTCTTTCACTCTCTCTCCAACTCTCTTGCTTTTCCTAGAGGTCTTTCAGTGATCGGTATGGAGCTGTCATTCTGTCAGCCCTCCATCAGCCTATCGATTCACTGATCTTTGCCTGACCATGGACAAATGCTTGCACGCCAATTTCTTTCTGTTTTCTCCTGCACTTTCCTTCTCCCCAGTCCCTTCTCTCTCGCTCTCTGACTTGTTCTTTAGCTTTAAGTAGTTTTGGCAGGGGGGTAAATAATCCATTCTAAACTTTATTTCACTGTGACAAGAAATATTGCTCTTTTAGACTGAGGTAAAAAGTGGTGTGCCAGTGGTGTTTAGAAAGTGTGGAAAGTGATCTTCTCACGCCTCAGCGAAAACAGCCTGATATTCTGACTGAAAGGCCATTTTGTTTCCACTCATTATTCACCTTTCCTTTGCCTTTATGGCTGCCATTTTCTGCAGGGGAAGGATTTTACTTTGCTCAAAACCAATCACCAGTATGCAATACTCTGACACCGTTTTCCTTCCACAGAAAATAAGCGAGGACACATGATGAGGGGCCCTGAAAATAAAGAAAATAACAGAGTAATCATAGGCACATATTTCTCCGATCAGAAATAAGAATGCCCTCAACACCACCAATAAAATCCATGTGATACCAGGTTTTTCAACTGAAAAACACTCACGAAACAAGAGTCTACAGCCACACTAACAGCTACGTGAGATCATACTTAGGCACAGTGGTTCCTTGAGCACGCCAATGTGCTCACAATGACAATGATAAATCAAAGTATTGAACAATTTTGAGACTGGTTGGTTTGACCAGACTGAGGTCTTCGGATGACTTGGCTTGGTTGCTTCACCCTTTTTCAACAACACTGCTGTACTAGCTTCTAAGATTCATTTGAACATAGATAAGAGACAGATCATCCGGCGTCAGAGAGACCTACAAAACTGAAATGACTAAGCTTGAGATGTAGGCAGTGATTTAGAGATCTGGAACCAAGCTACGCACATCCACATTGTTAAAACAATGAGTGGGCTTATTTTAACGGCCTCATATTTTACACTTTTCCTCTGTTTTATTTGAGGTTCTGATATCCATACGAAGAGTATGAATATTTGTGGTTCCAAGTACCAAAACCATCCCAGTCTAGTTTTACATCTCCTCTCTCAGGCTTCGGTTGAAGAAAACTGGCCGCCAGATTATTTTCATAATTGTTTCAGACATCAGACCAGCACCTGGTACTAAAATAGATCTCTA
Organism: Seriola lalandi dorsalis; assembly: GCF_002814215.2. Classification (NCBI taxonomy): domain Eukaryota; kingdom Metazoa; phylum Chordata; class Actinopteri; order Carangiformes; family Carangidae; genus Seriola; species Seriola lalandi. Next base: position 672,942 of record NW_019524734.1, on the reverse strand, counting down.
TCAAGGTAGAAACAGTTACCCATAAAATCACTTCCTTTAGGGATTTTGCCAACAAAATAAAAGCACCGGAAAGTTTTTTTTTTTTCCTCCAGCAATGCTTTATTGCAAGCTATTGTGAGCTCTAAAGGTTCTGTTGCTCCCTTGACTAACCTCTGAAACAGCAGAGACACGATGTATGATATGAAAAAAAATCCAGCTTGGGTGTGAAAGACAAAGAGTTAAGGCTTTCAAATGAATTATATCCAAGTTTATGTCTTGAGTTGATTAATACGCTGGAGTGAAAAATAGCTGCGACCCCTCCTCCTCGGCCTGTCATTAGAGGAATGTGAGAATTAATGAGTAGGGAGTGTTGATTCATTTAGATTAACATTCCTCTTTCTGCAACCAGGTCTCTGTGATACAGAATGAATCAACGTGATGATCAGTTATCAAAAAATTAACTAATAGAGATTTAGATGAGAGAGATCTGTATAAAGGTTGGTTCTGTTATAATAGTCAGGTTTTTATGAATGACTCCTCTTCTGTTTACTTTTGATTTAATTAATCTAAGTGGTTGGGGTGCAGACACAGTCTCAGACACAGTGGGGTTTTGGGTGGGTGACTGCTCTAATGGAAGCACAGAGAAGCGTGTAGGAAACTCTGCCTCCCGGGCTCGACTGTGGGTTGTCATGGTTTTTGTACTAATCAACTCAGATTTTAGATGTAAAAGCTGCTCCATCCAACGTGGGATGAATGTTGTCTCTCTCAATCACACCAGATCTTCCACAGAAAGTCCGACAAAAGCCCTGCTCATTTTGCTGGACGCCACCTCGACAGCCAGTAGGTGAAAGATGACATATACAGCTACAGGCTACATGTCATCACTGGTCAGATTGGGCCCAGACAAAACTATGGCTTCCGACATTGTCTTTGTACATGTACACAATGACTCAACACTAATTTCAGTGAACTCGGATTGCCGAGACATGAACTGGGTTTCTGCTCAGGGCTTTGCTTCCTTCAGACAGTGACCAGCCACCCAGGTACAGCGGGTAACAAAGGTAAGTATATAGCAAAATTACATTGGTTGAGATATAGCAGCAAAAATGCGACAGTTACCACAGCACATAATTACTTCATTGTGTCATATTGCTGATCGTTCTCTATTTTAAGCTATGACCTGTTCTACTTAGTTGCGTGATGAGATTAGAGTATGTGGATAGCAGCAGCCTGTGTGCGCGCTGTGCGGTACAGGTTGTTAGCAGTATTGGAGGTAAACTGGGAGCTGCTGCCCATTCGAGATACAGAACCTCAACATCGCCCGGTGGCAGATGCAACGCTAACCATTCACTTTTCTGGAAGCACCTGCACTGAGATGATGCTTGTGTTTCCTATGTAAAAAGAAGACTGCTGGAACTCAACAATATTTGGACGTGCTCTTGGGCCAGCGTAGAGGATTGGGCAAGACTACCACCGCACGCAGCAACAGGAAAGATTGTGTCCACCTACGTTGAAAACTCTTAAGACTTTCTAATTTTTTGTTCCTAACAGCTGAGATATTATTTTTCATTCAACCATACAGTGCGAAGATGAGTGACAGAAAGAGTGTGTTGGGTAGAATAAAACAGGGAAGGAGAAAACAAGAAAATAAGACAATGAAAGGATGACAAATTGAGACAGGGAAAGAGGCAGACAGGCAGGGTGACATGCAAATATTCCCCAGCGGAAGCAGCTGTCCCTTGTGATAGTGATCCTGTCATTTGAGCAAGAGGCTGAACAGAGGAGGATAGTTTATCCTTTAGTGAGGGGAGTACTGCCACAGATCTGACTCAAACAGACCTGCTATTATATAGCCACTGTCACAGCAATAACTGCCTCCAAAATATGTTGCATTCCTTTATGGGGAGAATGTAGAAAGTGTTAGATTAAAGACAGTTGATAAGTTAGTTAATTGAAAGAAAATATAACTGAGTCATTTACCACTCACTGCTTGTATCTTTTAAAGGTCTTTTCCCTTATTCCCATTGTAAACTGAAAATCTGTAGGCGAGCAATTTGAAGAAATCCCCTTGCATTCTGGGAAATTTCCACTATTATCTACTATTTTATAAATTGTATATGTATTGTATATAACCTATTCACTGATTAATCATTATAGAGATGTATAGAAGCCAAATCTGACCCAGAATTAATTAAGTTATCAGTTTTCTAAAAAGTAACCACCTGTCATTGACACACGTTTTAAGCTCTGTGATTGGATGTTTCTTCAAAATGCATCTTATGTATACATAGTCTTGTAACTGTGACTTTTTATAGATATTTTATAGCTATTTTCCAATGCAGTTCCTCATCATTGATTCTCATGATTTCCAACAGTCTGTCCTGTACCATTAAAAGCTGATGTTTTGGCAGCAGATGTTTTGGAAAATCTTCACTAATATAACTGAGTACATTGGAATGAATTTGGAAAGAACTGTGTGGTTTTCTCTTTTAAATCCATTGAATACTAATAACGTCTTTTACAATAGCTTTGAATTTATGTTCGACCAAAAGCAGTGAACCTTTGCCGCGTGTCACACCTGACATCTGCGGCATTTTGCAGCGTCTCATGGCAATTAAAAAAAAACATTGGTTTACTTCAACCGTCACAAAATGTGTGTCAAAACCCAACAGACTGTTGCTCCCCTCTGTCCTGATGTCATCTCTCTCTTGCAACTCTCACACGAGCACAACAAGGCAGCAGGTGTGAAAATGTGAAATGCAAAGTTTATCATCTGGAAACTCCCTGAGGTCTAGCAGCCAAACTCAGCCCAAAACTAAGACATTTCTCGCATTTTCCTTCCCTCCTTTCGATGCACGTAATCTGAAATATAAACAAATAAGTATAAAAAAACAAATGAAGTAACTTTTAAAAAATAAGACCTCACAGGTAGGAAAAGGCTTTAACAGTTTGGTCATAACACAAATATCATCAAAACTGATGTCAGAGACAGTCCAGCTTCACCTGTGAGTGAGACATGTGACTTTAGTCTAATGTGATACATAGTGTTTGGTTAAAATGCTTAAGAATCTGTAAAATGATCTATAAAAGGTAGGAGTGGAGTGCTGAATCTAACGGGAAACAAGTCTGTGTATTTGTTAACCTCAAGACTGGACTGCTGTAATTCTTTATTATCAGGATGTCTGACAGGAACCAGAAAAATGGGTTCACACCTCTCCTGTGTTAGTGTCTCTGTATGGAGCTCCCAGTAAAATCCAGAAGAGAATTTGAAATCCTCCTCCCCACGTACAAAGCCCTTAATCACGAGCTCCATCATATCTTAAAGAGCTCGTAGTTCCCTGTTATCCCAACAGAACACTCCACTCTCTAACTGCAGGTCTACTTGTGCTTCCTGGAGTTTTAAGACTAGACTGGGAGGCAGAGCCTTCAGCTGTCAGGCTCCTCTCCTGTTGAACCAGCTCCCAGTTTGGCTTCAAGAGGCAGACTCCCTCTTTACATCTAAGATTAGGCTTCAAACTTTTCCTCTTTGATGAAGGTTATAGTTAGAGCTGGCTCAGGTGAGCCGTGAACCATAGGCTAAGGCTGCGTCATAACTCCCATGATGCACTGAGCACTTCTTCTCTCTCTCTCTCCTCATGCATTTTTATCACACTACATCTCTCTTTGCTGCTGCTGCTGCTGCCGGCTTCACTGGTGAGGCTGCTGTCATTTTTAAGATTGAAAACAATGGAGATGCTGTCTGAGAGCATCTTGTGGATGGTGTGCATTAAGTGTCCGAAGTAGTGGCCATAACTGTGGATGGAAAGGAAGTGTCTTACCTGTTTAGGCTACAGTCAGTATATAAGGTTCCCCTGGCACTGGTGAAGGTCAGTGTGTTGATGCCAGGAGCCTGGCCAGAGGCTAGCAGCTGAGTGACTGTGGTGACCTCCTGCAAGACGGGTCCAAAGCAGCTGCTCGGAGACCAGCTGAGACCTGTCCCGAAGCAGCTGCACAACGCAGCCCGTGTCAACATCCCCCTTATAATTGACAGTAAAGTCAAATAAAAGCATACACCTCATTTCCCCAGGTCTGTGGCCTTCCACGTCACCAGGGGATGAAGTCAGGTCTCAGCCAACAAACTCCTGAATTTAACAGAAAATAGCATCGATTTCTTTAGTACTGTATGTCTGCCTTTTTTTTTTACACTTGTCCTCAAAGAGACCATTAGTATCCGGGCACACAAACTACATTCAGCGTCTTTAATGTCCTCCAGAGTCTGAACAACATCTTATTCTGGTGCTAGCTGAGAGGTTTAGTGCTCCATACTGGAGCTTTTCCCACCATTAACTTAAGGAGTCAAAATCCTTCTTTCAGTCTCTCCCTCCAGTGCTCAGAGAAAACTTCAAATTGCTTTTTTTTTTTTTTGCAGAAATCCAGTTTTTGTGTGCCACAGTTTGATACTAAACAGGCGATAAGACTCAGATTTTACTGTTGGGGATAGATATAAGTCGCTTGCAGCAAGGTGATGGTCTTTAAAACCAACAGGATATAGATATAAAACTGCTTACTGCTCCAGAAGTTGAAATAATAGGGTATAGATCCTGTCTAGCCTTGCTGTGCCGATCCTCTTATTTGCTGTCCTGACTCGGCCCTGCTGCTTTGCATCTGACTTCCTATCCCTCCGTGCATTGATTTTAATTGAGTTTAAATCTGGACTCAATCTTAACAGACAGGTCAGTGAATCTATTGTGCACTTCCAGGAAACTTCTATAAAACTTCTATTTGCTTGATTTGCAGTGAAAGCTCCTCCAGTCTCCTGAAGATCTGGTTTGTACTGTATATACAGTACACAGATAAAAACAATAAAAACAGACCGTTATCTGTTGTTGCTTTGGTTAATACATGGTGCCCTCTGACTAACTACACTCTTATCTACTCAAAGAAATGGATGGAGATTTCTGCAGTGGTCCCGGAGGAAGCTGCTTCTTACTCCACACAGCTTCTAAAGTCCACATGTTTGTCATCTATACAGTATGTGGGCTTCATAAAGAAAAAAAACACAACTGGCTGTATTTTTTTGAAGAATTTCTTTTATCTTTGCCCCCCTCGTGACTGTGAATGCATTTAGTCCATAAATCTGTTGCTCTTTTCCTTCTAGCTTCCATTGGACATAAGATGCCGCCAACCAAAGAGTTTGATAAAAAAGCAACATTTTCTTCTGCCTAAGCCTCAATGCAACTGAGTATGTCTTTCCACAGCTGAGGACCAGTCAAAGGGCAAAGAGCTCCACCACCATGTCTGTAGTTTAACTGCAAAGGCTTTGACTATTATATACTCGTATAATTACTTTATTTAAGCAGTTTGAATGTTTCTTTTTGGTTTCTGGGCACAACATTTTGAAAAGTGAAAGTAAACTCAAATTAAAGCTGAAAGTCATCACATTACACTTTCAAAATCCATTCCAGAGCCAAAATAACAAAAAGTGTACCACAAAAAAGATGTGATAAAACTGTTGCCTATTACAAATATAAAAAGATGAACGGTTTAAGGGCAGAAAGCTGCCCGCGTGCCAGTGCCAGTGATAGTCTGCCAAATGCACAGCCAAGCTTGATATGTTTCAGCCACTAAATTACTTTAGAAAATTATACACAGCATGAGACTGCATTATGAGACACCTTCTGTAACTGAACATATTTCAGGTTGAAACAGATTTGCTACCGGGGCAGGACAGCATAGGGTTCGATCTTTCTTAAGTGGGTGTGAGTGGAAAATAAATCTTCAAGTCTGTGCTTGTTCTGCTCTGTTGCTGGTGAAGTCGTGGATATATCCAAGAGAAGGAAGCCAAAGAGGAATATTGTGGTGTTCATTTTGGCATCTGATTTTGAGTTTTAGTGTTTGTCCTTTGAAGGAACTGCTCGTCACTATTCACTACTTCACTACTTTTCTGGGTTGAGCTGAAGGGGAGCAGCTAAGAAGTTAATGCAAACCTGTCCTTTTAGCAGATAGAAAGTAAAATTAAAGTTACATCAAGACGAAGCTCTTATTATGTGTGTTGTGCCCTCTGAACAACGCTATGTCTTCAGGGCAGATTGGAGGCTACAGTGAGTCGCTATCGGGAAGTGACAAGACAGGCTGGGGCTAGCTGGTTAGCATGCTAACTTCACTGGAAGAAAAGACAAAAGAGTTAACATTGGTGTTGCTCTCCACCTCTGGAGACAGCTCCTGATGAGTAAAGGAATGAAGGTTGATGCTGAACTCACAACGCTTCTTTTAGTTTAGTGGTAAGTAAACAGCTGTTAATGCTAATGTTAGCTATGTAGCAATAGCAGAACTTACAAATAGCTCCTTTACTGTAATGTGTTTATAAATGTTGGCACGCTGACCTGCCTCTTCAGGGTTTGCCCCACCTGTGTTGTTGGCTAATTTTCAGTGAGACTATAGATGCATTTACTGTTACTTTTTTTCCTCCCAAGACCCAGTAACATTAGCTTACATTAGCTAAGATTAGCTAACAGGTCAAGCAGCTGATCAACCTCTGGGTGGCTGAGAAACTCTTTCACTAATCAGGTTATTAAAACATTAAAAGATTAAGTTTGTCCATCTGTCTTTCACATAATAGCTTTGTTTGTATGTCAACAAAGGTTACTTTTTATTTAGTTTGTATAATTTCCAAATATTTTTCGTCATAGTTTTTGCTAACAAAATTAACACTGGTGGTTTTCAAACTCTTGTCACTTTGAAAGTTGTTTGCTTGTAGGTTATGTGCTTGAAAAATGGAGTACAACCTCTAAAAATATGCCACATATGTGGGAAGAAAGAGTGCTGATATGATTTATTTGACCATCTCTTATTAAATAGAGTCGGGGTGTAAGGACATACTGTAACACTGCCAGGGCTAACAAGCAGTTTTCATGTCTTCAAAATGCTGACAAAGAAAAAAAAGTCCGCTGCGATACTGATGAATTTGTAATGTGACCTTGTCTATTCTTGGTCAGAGGTAATGAATGAGTTTGCCTAGCGAGTCTTGGAAAGCAATATGAGGAATAATTTATTTTGGGGTCTTTTTTTTTTTTTTTTGCAAGCTGTCGTGAAACTGACAAGGTCTATAAGTCCTGAATTTCAGATTTTCCAGCCATGATGCCACTGTTGATACAGTTACAATCAACCACCTAAAGATAAGAACAACTTTGCTTCTGCCGCTTTCAGTCAAGGTCAAACAATCTCTAACTTTGCATTTAAATGTCTGTCTCCCTCTCACACCGTCTCCAAACATGAATCATTCCTCTGGATACATTGGTAATAGTGTAATTTGAAAGTAATTTCAAACCCCCGAAATCTGCACTGTTATTGATGACTATGTCAAATGACCTACAGGTACAGAGTCTGCACACACACACACACACACACACACACACACACACATGCTCGGGTGCCAGTCGATTTCACCAATTCTACCTCATTAATTCAAACAGTCTTACTTTCTAAACATCATAAATCACTCCGCGACTAGCAGCCCAACCCCTCTCACCTTTCCTCTCCTTTCCACTTTCTCTCAACCTTATCGTCCCTCCATCTCTCCCTCTATGTCATCTATTCCCTCTTCAATCACTCTCATTTTCTCTCCCTTCCCTTCGCTTCTTTGGGAGGTCCAGAAAGTTTGTAGTATGCAGTCTGAATGGTACTCTGATGAATTGGCTGTCTTCCATTGGCCTGAAGATTAGCCCAAGGGCACACCCGCTCCTGTTTCCCGGGTGCCATTCTGAAGATGAATAACTGTTTATTAACCCAATGCAGAGTGACTCCTTCCCCACCTCATTATGGGGGTAGAAAAAAAACAAAAAACGCTGGCAGCTCAAGCTGGCCAACGAAGCGCTCTCTCCCCCCTGTCTCCCTGTCCCCCCTGTCCCTGCCACTCTTCCTGTCTCTCTCTCCGTTCCTCTCTTGCTCTCCCCAGCAGATAAACCAGCAGCCTGATGTAATGTGACAGTGTGCGTTTGGTTCTTGTTTGCTCCCTGACAACCCAGGAAATTGGCTTTTCATCTTACAAAAAAACACTGCACTCCGTATATTAGAAGGCATTCATCTTATTATGAGGGGCAGAGGGTAATTGGAAGTTTATGCATCCATTTTATGGCGACGTACAGAGGGGCCAGATTTACTGAAGCTTTTGCTGTGTCCTTTTCATTTGCAGATGTGACACATTCTGTTCCAGGCACATGTGCTGGAAGTATGACGCAAGTGCATGAAGAAAAGTCACTTATTTTAGGAAATGTTTGCAAAGTGCACCTCTCTTCTTATTACAAATGCTTTTAAGGGAGGACTGCGAATGTGAATGACTGTTGCATTTATCAAACCTGCAGGAACTGATTTCTTTTGGCAAATCTTTGGGTTGGGGAAAAGCTGTGAATGAGATATTACTACATCACCTTTTATATTGAGCTGATATGGTGAACATGTAAACAGCTATGTATTTGTACAACCATTTTTTGGCTTCCTGAAAAATGTAAGTTAAATATTCATTCTCTTTTAGCTCTATTTTTGGTTTCGGTTATACAGTTCAGTAAAGATGAGGAGAGCTGCACATTCAGATGATAGTTCTGTGTGGGTCCATCACTGTGAGCGACGTCTGTTTTTGTTGCACTTTGTGACGTTTTGTTTTTATTGCCAGGCGTAAAGACGATAGCCACAGAATTGAACTCCAGATTCTGTGAGAACGGGTGCTGCCTTTTAAGGCTATCATGGGAGGCGGAGGCTGCACCAGCGGAAAGTCAGGTTTTTATGCATTGACTTATGCCCGAGGGAGAGATAAACTCACTAATGTTAAAGGCTGAATCCTATAAGAAATAAAAAACTTTTGTTGATATTTCAGTGTTTTCCCAATTTCTGTTGTTTTCACCATGTGCTTTTATGCTCAAGTTCAAACTGCACATCAAAACAGATGGATTGAAACCCACTTTACATTTTCATGAATCCAGCGTTCTGCCACAGTTCACAGTCTAGTGCACCCAGCTCAGTGTGCCAGAGGTGAGCCAAGTGCATTTTGGTATTTCCATGACCTTGCCTGGTGCACTGTTGGCGTACCTAGAAAACAGGGTAGTTTCAGAACATCATACATTACAGGTGGGCGTGTTTGAGACTGTGACAATCACGGCTAATCACACACAGTACTGTCATCCCATCATCATCACCAGGTGATCCCCACGATGCACTGAGTGAATACAGCAGCTCAAATATACTGCCGGGAGCAGATGATGTCTCTTTTATGTCGATTTTACTTTTGAATTGAGAGATCCTATGGTCATCATGTGTCCGTGCATAATAGTGTGCAATGTTTTCGTCTTCACAATGATCCAAAACCACCTTCAGTTCAATACTGACGAATCGACAAAGAATTATAAATGTGGTCTGCTTTTCTTCAGGTTGTATTTCTATATTTCTGTAATTATTTTCAATGATCAAAGAAGCTGGAAATCATGGGATGAGGTGCAGATTATAGCAGCTGACGGGGAAAGGTAGAAAATGTTATGTGAAGGCCTTATGGGCTACGAGGCAAGCAGATAGGTAACAGGTAACTTTTTTTAATGGAAACAACAAGTTTGACATTATGTAACCGCCCGGTGTTTTTGTTGCACAGAGTTACACCAGTGGACCTGCCGTGCCTAACCGTGGCTTCACATTAGAGACTGCACGACTTCATGAAGTCTATAATGTTCAGTATTTGTTGAAACTGTTTAAGAAAGGTGTGGATTCAACTTTATGGTCAGTATGACACGGTAAAATTCAACTGCAGCCTCTGACATGCTTGCATCAAGTTCAGCTAGGAAGATCCAATAAAAAGGAGAACGAGTCAGAACTTGAATCATTTCCGTCCTTTTGATCAAGTTGTTACCTCCGCCAAGGAAGTTATGTTTTCACCCGTATCTGTTGGTTTGCTTGTCAGCACGATTACACAAAGATTTCAGAACCGACCAGGGAAGAACCCACTAAAGTTTGGGACAGATCCGGATCATTAACTACGAACTGGATTTTTTTTCCTGTGAAGTCTGGTGTACGTTGCTTGACACTGGCCGTGGTGGAGGTCTGCGCTCTCTGTGTGACCTTCTAGTTAAATGATGAAATCGGTAGTGATAGTGTAACAAAGAAAGTATGATACAATATCTTTTTACGCACATTTATGCATAAAATTAGACAACTACAATGAGGATGCTTGGTTGTAACATGAAACATTAAGGACCGTTACCTATACTATATTGTAAATGACAGTAAAGAACAGCACATGTCTCTGTGTGAACATGACAGAGTGGATCAGTCAGCCAGCGATGAGACTGAAGACTGGAACAGGCGAGATCGAAACATGTCCAAAGTCAAACCAGTCGGAGATAATCCGTCTTGAGGCCAAAACCAAACTCAATTACTACTGCCCTGGGAGCTGCATTTAGTTTGCCTAATTAAAAATATAGGTCTATAAAAATGAACTAATAGAGTGACAGTTAATATTAATTACCCATCAAATTACATGGCAGGGATTTTTTTTGCGACTTTGTGCTCATTAAACTTCAATTTGAACTTGACGTTTCATAAACCGTGAGGTCACTTGTTTTTGATTAGAGCATTTCCCTCAGTGAAACGTCCCCC
>NW_019524734.1:642604-662329 GCF_002814215.2 Seriola lalandi dorsalis | reverse complement strand
ACACTTGGATTGGGTTCTCACACGGCGAGGACAGTAGAAGAGATATGAATTTGAGCTGTCAACAGACAAACTGTACCTGTCATATATATATCGATATGTTCCATCATTGTACATGTGATAACAGTGAGGGGTTGAAACAAGGAAAAGGATGCCAGGTAGATAAACCACTTTGTTTTTACTTAAGCAAGCTGAGCACAGAAGAACTGCTGAAAATGACATACAAGGTTTACTGACTGTCAGTGAGAAATTAGTGAAGTAAATTTAAAATCATATCAATTATCATCCTGCTAAGGAGCTCTCAAGAGTACCATCACTGCCCTGTAGAAATCTTGTAAGTCCAGTCGCTGTGGTAACTCGCAGCTGACACTGAACCCACATGTAAAAAACGAAAAAAAACAACAACAAAAAAACCCAAACGGAAACACAAACAAACAAACAAACAAACAAACAAACAAAAAAAAACAGTTTCGTTGACCTGAGACTAAACCGAAACATTGAAAACCTTGTGTTAAAAGCATAATAAAATCAAACAGGTTCTATCAGTTACTTAGATTTTGTCTGATTGGAGATAGAAGGATTTCGCAGAACAATTACAGTATGCAAGTACTGGTGTGCACTGTGAATAGTGAGTCAAAGTTTCACAACATCAAATCAAAACAAGTAACTGCAGAAAGTGTGACTGGCATTTACATGGAAAAGCTACATTACCACGTATTCTGGAGAATGTGTCTGTTGTTCTGTCTTGGTAGAAATACTGAAATATAAAAAGCAACACAGCCTTCGCTGGGAAATCAAACACAAAAACTAAATGTGCTTCTTATCTTAACATTGAATCTCCATATAAGGCATGAGTTTGTTTTTGTTATAAACATTTTTTTGGTCTTTGCACTCGGTTATCTAAAAAGCAATGTGCACTTGTCCACACCTGGGGTTAGATGGAGCATTATTTACAGCGTTTGTATCTGCAGACCTTTTTGTTACCACATCAGAAGATTTCTTAATGATTTTCAGCTCAAAAAAAGAACTCAACATTGAAGATATTTTGCCATTTAGTTTGCTGATGTGTTCACCTTCTTTTGGTATAGACACACCACCAAGGACAGAACATCACTAACAGGCTTCTCACTCAAATGTTAAGCATAGATACTTACAAGTGTTCAAATGCCAGATAAAATGGAAGGCAGGGATTAAAAAGAAATATTCAAAGACAGTAACAGGGTTCAGGATTATCAAATTTTAAACTGTTAAGCATAACATAACAACTCATTCACCACATATATAATATTATCCCATTTTCCCTTTCCCCCGAGAGGCAAAGAAAATAGGCGTAGAAAAGGGGAAATCCTTTTCCGCTGACTCGTTTTTGAAGACCCCCTTAAGAATTCCTCTTTACATATCAAAATCGCCCTCATCTTTGCAAGGTAGAGATCTCAGGTATACTTAATGACATCGGCTCTCAGAGGTTCCAGTTCACAAAACCAGAGTCACTTGGCTTCAACCAGTCGTACAGTTTGCCAATAGCAGGGCAGTAACAGCAAACGTAAGCCTCCGGGCTGGTACAGTAGAGCTTCTGAAAGAGGGTCCAAGCATCAGCTGTTCTCCCGTCAAAAATGACTCTACTCTCTGGTAGCAACTTGTGATAAAAACGTGACACCAGAAAACCAGCCAAGAGCGACCGAAAGAAAAGCCATCAGAGGTGGATGTTCTATAAATCCTGACGATTTGGGTCCATAAAGCCAACACAGCAGGACCTCCCCCTACTCAGTCTAGGGTTGTCCCTGAAGCAGCAACTCCATTTTCCAAGTGCAGTATCACTCCTGAACCTGACTTGTGTGCAAAGCTAGACAGCTAGCTGCACAGCTGGGCCAGCTCAGGTTCAGGAGAAGCATTGGGAAGCTTGGAGTTGAAGATCTGCAGAGAATCCTTGATGCGCGCCACCTCTCCGGCCGACAGCTTGAGCCGGTGGCGCAACAGGCAAGAAAACAGGTCTAGCGGCTGCGGCGCCGGTGGAGACAACCGGTTAATCCGGTCTCTCATCTCCAACAACATCAGGAACGCGGCGTCCTGTGTCCCCTGCGTGTAGGGGTAGTCCAGCTGGAGAATCAGATCCTTGATGCCCTCAGGGTCAAAGTGCATGCTGTATCCAAACACTTTCAGCGTGTTGATCTTCATGTACCCAAGGTTGGACGTCTGGTCATCCAAATCCAACGGCTCATAGAAGAGAGTTTCATTCACTGTTGGATCATCTGTGACAATGCGGCTTCGCAGGTAGATGTGCACTGTTTCAAAGAAGGACTTCCATTTGCTGCCCAGAGACAGTGTCCAGTTGTAGCACTGTGCCGTGACTACGGCGTCCAGTCGAGTTCTCTCCCAGTCGGGGAAGTCGGGCTGAGTCACTGGCATGAACCAGCTCTCTGAGTGACTCCCACCGAAAGGATTCACGTAAACCGCAGGCACGGGCTCCAGTGTTGAATTCTTAGTCGAGCATATCTGGAAAGAAATGCCCATCAGCATGTGGATGAGATTGGACTTATTTTTGTTACTCTTGAGCGTCAGCAACATCCTCTTCCTCCAGGCAGGATTGAACCAACTTCCCAGGCGGACGTCGTTGCTGATGTAGATGGCATGGACCTCTATTCTGCTGTCCAGTCGCTGGAGCAGGTACTTCACCTGAGGAGGGATAAATACGGGTACTTAATGTACTGCATATATACATATGTATAATGTTGTTATATTATGGTGTATTTATACATTTGTTATATTATATATTTTGATTATATTATTTTATAGCCATGCTAACTACTACTATTGTTAGGAAGTTACAGAAGACATTAAACAACCTTTTTATACGAGCAGTACTCATGAAGAGTAAACTGACCTTTATGTGTAACTTTGTGGAATGACCTATTAATGTCATAGAAACATTTTTACTGAACTTTTATGAAAAGGGAATTGACTATAAAAACAGAAGAACCTAATCCTGCAGGTTTTCGTTGGGTGTGCTCATTGTACAGATTTGGCTTTTACTGTTAACTTGTGTGCTTTCTTTTGCGTTCCCAGTATGTTTTGAGTCTGAAACGGGGAAAATTATGACAGAGATAAATAAATATGGTCGTCATATTTCATGTTTGTCTTTGTCAAAGATTGCAGCACTGTAGCAAACTACAATACAATACAGACATTTAGTTTGTCAATTTATGGGGTATTTTTTATGTGCTTTTAATATTAGAGATCTGTTTGTCTCGAGGCACAAAGAAACCAGTATCAGTGTCTCTAACCAGAGCTACTGTATCATTGGTCCACAGAGGTTTAACGACAGTATATGAAACACAGATATGAGAAAGCTATGAGAACCTCAGCATCAGGCATGTCCAAGTCAAAGTTCAGATAGTGGTCCAGGGATGCGGCAATGCTCGGCTGGCAGGAACCAAGATGAAGGAGGTTGCCATGGTGACAGGCTCCACAGCGGGTTGCGTTGTCAATGGCACAGGAGGAGCAGGAGGTGGGGGAGGTGCCCACAATGCAGGGAACGGCTCCCTGGCAGGTGGGCTGCTCCGCAGGGCAGCTGCAGCTCTTCACCTCCTCAGAGAAGGAGCCCAGCACTCCGTGCTCGTTGCAGTACAGCAGAGACTGGGCCCTTCTCAACCAAAACCCAACGGACCTGCAGAGGGGAAAGAGAAAACACGGTGATGTGGTTGTGTATACAGTACAACACAGAAGACGGAGCAGGTAACAACTGTTTTTGGTTTGAACTTTAAAGAGCTCACTGTGTGGTTGGGTGTGGTCAGACGTGAGGCCCTGTACATCACGATTCAGGAAGCTGTTCAGTTACTGTTTAAAGGTCCCATATTGTACAAATGGTAGATTTCCATGTGTAGTGTGATTATAGATCAGGTCTAGCTTCTATATTAATACTGTGAAAGTATCAAAGCCTCAGTCCACAGAGAAATGCACACAGCCTGTATTCAGAAACTGAGCCTTAAAACCAGCCGTCAGGACTTCTGGAACTTTCAATCTACAATCAATACCCCATGACAACAACAAGTGAAAACATAACAGACATGGGCAGATAATGACATTTGCAAAAAGCAGACCCTTGTGGACATGCATACACAGAAACTATGCATTGCCCTTTTATTGTGAAATGATTGTGTGTGAACTGTGACTGCCTAACTTTGACTGTCGCAAAAGCTAAAGTGGCTGTGTAGCAGCGTATGGGACTGGGTCATGTGATATCAACTGTCTTTTGAAATAATCCCATTTATAATCTGTCTGATCATCAGTGGCCATCAGGTCACCTGGGACATTTTCAGTGCACAAAGTGGAGCGGTGGCTCAGTGTGGAAAGAAATAAAAAAAACATCAATGAGAGACAAAGAGAGACATCACGAGAGAGAGAGAGAGAGAGAGAGAGAGAGAGAGAGAGAGAAAGAAGGAAAGATACAGATAGTACTGTGTCATGTTCAGCCCAGCAGAGCAGGCTGTGGTCCACTGTGGTTCTGTGTGCCTGTGTCATCTCCCTCACATCTGTCTCCCTCCCTCCCTCTCCCCTTGCTGGTGACCACAGTGTGTGTGCTGGTGCAACCCTCAGCTGTGACCGGCTCAGCAGCTAGAGAGGAGGACTAGCGGAGCCGGGGTAACGTGGCTCGCTGTACTGTGTTATTAAGCTGTAACCGGCTGCAGCTGAGGATGACTGAGACTGTCTGTAGCCATGACTTCAGCTGTCACTGTGATTGTGGTCGTTTGGATTATGGCTGTGACACGTTAGTTTATAATGGGTGTGACACTAACGACAGTACATGCGGGATTCGTGTGCGTGCTGGATAAGTGTATTGAAGCTACGGTATTCCTGAACTGGAGTTTTCCTGAATTCCTGTGGTGTCTTGGCAAACACATCTGTCACATCCCATTCGTCCAACGGGTTCAAATCTCACGCGGTTTGATGGTGATTTCTCAGCAAATGATAATAGAAGCAGTAAAATCAGTTACTGATAATGATTCACTACTTGAAACTTAGTATATGTTAGTGAAACACTCTGTATTAGATCAGATACATCAATACACTGACAAATCTTCCCGATTAATGCTGAATCAACTGAGAGGCACAAAACTAATTACATACTAATTAGTTACACATTATCACACTGAGTTTTTTTACATTGATTTATGCCCATATATGTAAAATGTATGTCTCACTAACAGGCAAAACATATATGTTTATGTATGTCAAAATATACCAAAAAGTTGTGTTTGTTTACTGCAGATTATAAATGCTTTTATATTTGAGATATGGATATTGTTCGTCATTAATTTTAAGGATACATGCACAAGAAAATGAGAGGATTTTCCCAGTGACTCTAAAGTAATGGAAAAGGGATCATGCAGTGAAATGCAGTGAAAGATTACTAATTGTTTCTGAGTATGATGCACGACTTTTACTTCTGGGGAAGGGGCAGAAATAATGTCTCAAATAACATTTCAGTAATTGGAAATTAACGAGTCGTTATTATTTTTGTGTCGCTCAGCAGCTGATTCAGAGTTAATCGGGTTAAACTAAGGAATTGCTGTGGTGTGTCAATTCACAGGCGTCCACGAAGTTACACATAACAACATTCAATTAATCGTTTCTTTCAATCTTAGCTCCTGATTTTTGTGGTGTATTTAAAATGCTTAAATTAAAAACAAATACAACAAAGAAATAAAGCGAATAACAAAATGATGAGACGCATCCTCCACAGCAGAATGAACTACAATTACCACGTCATGGTTGTACGCCTCCACCAACAGGCCGAGTTACTGAGCTACAGAACTGAATAATGGCCAAAAAAGTGTTTTTGCAGAACATTATGATGTCACAGTGAAGTTGACCTTTGACCTTTTCGGTTATAAAATATCATCACTTCATTTTATCCTTTGAGACATTTGAGTTGAACTGTGTCAAATTAGCATATTAATCATTTATGGCCAAAAACGTGATTGTGAGGTTGCGGTGACCTTTGACCTTTGTCCACCAAAATCTATTCATCAATCATTTCATCCTTGAGTTCTGGGTTGTGTCCACTACTCACCTGCACAGAAGCGCAATGCATGATGGTATATATTGCTTGGTTAGTGACCACCTTACTGAGTCCACTATATAGCATATAATAATTCTCACTATACATTCGGACGAGGCGACAAAATGGCGGACGAACCACAGCACATAGTGGACTACGTAGAGAGTAGCGAGTGGAGGCATAAAAACAATCAACCGTCCAGACAGCTCGGGGTTGGAACACACTGGGCGGAGCTTATCATCGGCGGCACGATGACAGCCGTGACAGACGGACTTTCACATTAAAAACGGTTTCCTCTGGGATGTGGATCGAACGTTCAGTCACATTTGTGATTGACCGTCTGCGGTTTGAAGCATCGGACTCCGCTGCAGCCGCCTGTACAATCAGACTCTCAGAGGGATGATCCTGGCAGAATCCTCAGTGTTGACAGACCATGGCTTCCACATCCGAGTTGTAATTGGACAGTCGATCATGTTCCATTTTGACAGGGGACAACGCGCCTCCATTTCAAAACACACTTCTTCGTGAAAACTGACCGTGCTTTGCATTTAGTATTGGCAAGATCAGTGCAGTTCTGCCGGACAACACTGAAGACACCTCTTCATTTTTCTGTTGTGATTTGATTTTAATGTGGCATGGACAATTCATCTCCTCTTAACATATGTTTTTCTCTTTTAATTCTGTCACAGTGAACGCCGGCATGAAATGGAAATATACAATATACACCATATATGTTGTGTTTCACTTTGTATCTTTGTTTGATTGGCTTTTGTCTCGGCATTGGAAATCTTCCACAGATTTCATTCCTTGGTAACAACTCCAATAACTCTGTACCTTACTGATGGGTGTTACTGCTAATGCTTTTTTCCATTTTATGCCTCATGTGCTACTTCTGTTATTTCATTCCCCGTTTAACTTAAAGAGGTGACAAAATCTCTCCTTTGAAAGTACTCAGAGTTAAAAAAGTTAAGTTTAAGGAGGAGTATTCAAAGACAAATTTTTTTTCCAGATGAGTGCCTTACCCACAAAACAAGCCTGTTTATTTCATATGCATCCCATCTTCACAGGTGAAAATGGGATTCACAGTCTGCTTCATATTACTTATAAATGGGATTATTTATCTTCGGCAATTTGACACCTCTTTTTTTTTATAGAAGGGTGGCTGTTTGGTTCGACTGCAATACAGATGAAAATGCAGAAATACATAAATTACCATCCACTTCGGTGCGGTAACAGTAGCAACAACTTCAGACTGAAAATTGGCTCTGCAGAGATTCTATCCTCAGGCGAAGTTCAGGAAATCTCACACAACATTGCCCAAATGCTCCGACAATTCCCTCCCCCCAGGCCTATGTAAATAGACAAAAATGAATGATGATAAAACAAATGGATTTGTGCAGAAGGAAATTGGGAGGTTTTGCGGCTGAGCAGCGCCTGATAACTTGCAGTTGCTCGTATGAAGGGGTTAAGACTCTGAGTGGCAGGGTTGCGTGTGTGTGTGTGTGTGTGTGTGTGTCTGTGTGTGTGTGTGTGTGTGTGTGTGTGTGTCGGGGTGGGGTAGGGGGAGGCATAGAGACCAATGGGACACAAAGGTAATGGAGGTAGAGAAATACACCAAGGCAGAGAAGCAAGAAGTGGGGGTGGAGTGATGGGAGGGGAAGAGGACTGTCAGGGAAGTTGAAATCGTCTGTAAAAAAGTGCAGAGCTGTCAGTCGAGGAAAGGACTTGATTACAGCGTGCCACAAAACCACGTAGCTCGTCCCACAACTGGTAACAAGACCCCCCCCCCTCCCATACCCATCACATCTCTCTCCTGTTCACCATCGCTCTTACTCAGCTTCCCTCCCTCCCTTCACACCTGCTTCTCAACACGAGTCAGCTGAGCATCCATTTGGAAAACAATGGATGAATTTAGCTAAATTATCCACCACGTTATTTTAATATAGATGAAAGTGAGGGCAACCATGATGTTGTTTATTTATTATAATCACAAGGTAATCTATAAACTGATGGATACTTACAGTTAGCAGTTTGGATTATATTTTTACTGTTGGTCATGATTTTCTGCTTGTGTTTCTTGTCCTGTCAGACTTATTCTAAGCAATCACTTCAGTGAATATGGTGTCTCAGATAGAACAAATGGCCCTCTGAAAAAATGTATCTAGAGTTGTGCTAAAAATTGGAAACTGGACGTGTAAAACTTACTTCCTGTGAGCCACGGGAAATTTGTAAGCAAGACAGGTTTCTAATTCCATACTTTAATTTGTTACTGTTTAAGTCAAAAATTATATGTATTTGGACCTTTATTCACATTTATACTGGAATTCAGTGTATCTACTTACAGTTTCTCTTGGTTTCCACTTCAGCATTAAATTATGTATTTAATGCCATCCACGCTCAGTGCTCATACATATATCTATAGGTTTAGCTGCCCGCAACATATCTTAGTTCAAAAATGTAACTGAATTAATCAAATAACATAAGATTTGTATTTGAACCTCCAAAAAAAGGAAAAATGTCTAAATAAAGTTTGAAGTATTGAATCGTATTGGGCCATGTGTATATAAGGAGACGAGGGGCTCATGAATGTGAGTTTGGTTTTATGTTTCTATGAGCAAAAAGGGGGGAAATCTGAAAAGCTCCCTAGGAACATTAGCATGCACAGATGATCCCCAACTTCTGCTCGTCAGCTTCCTGTTTTCTGTCATGTAAACACACCAGTGTCACGTCTCGTCAGTTAAGTCTTAACGTCTTCTTCCCTCGTGTTTCCCTTTGTGCTTGTGTTTGCAGGGCACAGCTACAGTATCGAGTAGTGCTGCTCGTACTCTGTCATAATGCACAGCAGTTTTACACAGTAACGCATATTTACTGCTGTATAATCTGTTGACAGCAAGAAACAAGTCAAATCTGTATGTATGACTATTTGGGGATTTTTTCTAAATTCAAAGCTGAGCTCTTTCCAGACACATAGCTATGAGTTTTCCTAGGGTGCCCCACTTGTGGTAAAGTGTTCGAGAGCCTGCAGAAGCTGTGGTGAATCAGACACCTAAACTCCCAGTAATGACAAATCATGACTCCCTTCATTCAGTTTGCTTTGTGTCAGCGTGTCCCAGTGGGCTACCTGTCTCGGGGCAGACTGATGCGAGGCTGGTTGGGGCAGCGTTTACTCAGGGTGAACAGTTTCCTGACGATCTTCTGGGCTTTTCCCAGGACCAGGGCAGTGCTGGACTCCAGCTGGGTGTAGCGCTTCTGGAGGGACAAGTCGGCTGACCAGAACTTGGCAATCGTGGACACATTCAAGAACCGGTCAGTGGGCAAGCGCTTCATGAAGGCTTTGAATTCATCTGCGGGGAGTTTAACAGAGAGATGGAGAGAGGGAGAGGGAGAGAGGTGGAGAAAGAGAAGAAAAAAAACACTGTTAGATGCTCTGAAGTAATTTATATGTTAACAATGCCCTTTTTGAGCACGGCAAACCCATTCACCACATGCTATTTTATCCCTAGTGGCATTCGTAGATAATGACTGAGGAACTGGGGGGAGTTTCATGTGTAATTAGAATACAAAAAAAGCTGTTATGTTCTAATGAATTGCCATTACAAAGTAAACACCTGCACTTCAATCTGCAGTTAGACTCATTCACCTCACCATTACAAGCTCATCATATTCACGGCAGCAGCATTTGCAACATTTGGAAACACTATTATTTAGAAACACCAGTCATCCGGTGATTGACAATATGGTGTCACATACAGATGGGCATTTTCATTAAAGCTGTAATTCTTTCTTCAAAAGACCAAACAACGGAGAAAAACCCATAATCACAAGTTGAATAGACGAGCGAATGAATGAGAGCGTGTGGTGAAACGCTCCAGAGCCTTAAAACAGGTGATGGATATAATTCACACCAGATTCTGCAGCTGTCATAGCAAGTTTGTGTCAAAACCAAACAGACACAGAAAGGAAGGTTTGATGTGAATAGATTTGTGATTTCATCATTTCATTTCATGCCAACCTAACATCACCTCTGCCACTTCCAACAACATATTAAAATCATCAAAGCCTCTGAATCATTGGGATTTTGAAAGACTCGTGTAATGGCGGAGAGCATGGACATAAAGTGAAGTGATTTCAACATAGAAACAAAAAGAAACACTTTAATGATCTATTGAAAACAAAAACACATTTTCATCCCCTTGACCTACATGAATACCATATTATCTAAATGTGTTTTTTTTTTTAGAGGTGATAGCCAGCTGAAATCTTACTGTTGTTGAAACACAGGTTTGCATGTTGTGGTTAGAGCCATAAAACGCCCCAGTAATTGATAACCTTTATGCAAAATGAATAATAAAAGGTTCACTCTAGCAGTTTAGTATTTCACTTCCATAGAGAAGACTCACATGAGATAAAGGAAAACAGAGTCAAAAATCTCATATAATATCGTTTAAACTGTAATTATGGAAAAACTGTTCAGGTCAGCCTCATTTGGCTTTTCCTGTCCATCTCCTTCAGACTCTCAGTTTGGTAATGCAGGAATGTACTGCTGCACTTATCCAATGATTACGGTCGATCCGGTTAAGTTATAATAAGTAGAGTTGGTGCAACTGTGCAACAAAGTTGAACTAGGCTGTGGCAAAGGTTGTAGCAGTAAAGAAAAACCCTGAGTGTGTTGAACTGAGCAAGTATGTTTTATTAATGAATGACTTCACCTTTTCATTTGTGAGAGGAGGATTGTGTTGTGTCTGTATTTTGCTGACAGCATCTTGTTCATGCACTTTCCTGTCCTGTGTTTCTGGTTGAAACACAATGAACATCAACAAGAGAAAGGCACTTAAGGATAATCTAAAAAAAAAAAAGAATGAATAAAAAATCAATGCATGGTTATTGTTTTGGCACTTAGCAGCTTTAGCTTTTATTACAAGTGAAAACTCTTTGCTCTTTGCTATTCAGAAGAAAATTTTAGCACCTTCGTCAGAACAGCTCCTAGACACGTGGACATCTACTACCCCCGCCAAGATGAAGAGAGAAATGAAAATAAAACGGTTGTGATTTCAAATGTGTGAGTGTGTGATTCACCAAAAAAAAAAATAAAAGAGTAAATTACACTGAGACTAATGTTGGCACAAAAGACGTGTACACTGTGCCTGGTTTGCCAAGAGTGTTATGTTGTTAAGATCATTTTGCTTCCATTATGAACCAGTGGGCAAATATCATGCCAGTGTGAAGCCTCTGGGAAAGTTGAACCTATTATTTCTTTTTCTCCCGAAACCCAGCTAAGTGAGACCTTCTAGGATTGTTGGTCTGCTGGAGAATCATATTCCCATGTGCTGTTGTTGGCAGGGAGACAGCGAGGAAATCTGCAGCCAAGCCGACCTGAGCTGGGCCCAACTGACGAGACTCAAGCCTATTACAGTGCTCAGTGATCCCAGATGACACAATGGTCTGTCTCTCTCCAGCCTTCTCTTTGTGTATGTCTGATCTCTCTCTTCTGGACTAGCGAGTCGGGGGTTGTCTCGTTCCCTCTCAAGAGTTTTCTGTCTCTGTGTGTTCCTGTCTGTTTCTGCATCTCTTGTTCCTCCCTCATGTCTTTCTGTAGCGGCTCTTCCTCTCTGTACTGACATGAGGCTAAATGAGTAGGGCAACGTTAACTTTGTTATTACTGTTTACTGGGTCTGTTTTTTAGTGCTTGTTTGATTTCACCTCTACTGATCTTCACAAAGCATTAAAAGCTACACTGAGATGAATTTGCAAAAGTTAATTGTTTGAAGGACAAAAAAAGATACAGGATACAAGTGTGCTGCATATACTTTTGCTTCACCTGAAGAAAAAGAAAGATGTCTTTTCTGTGTTCTTAGAGACATGCTTTAAAGGGGCTATTTGTACGTTTTATCTTCCACCGAACGCGGTTTCTTAACGGGAGTGGGTGGCGGCGATTGTCGCTTGACAAGAGCTTTGGTCATCCTTGCGTTTACAAGACAAGAGGTTATAATACGTCCTCTGAGCAGCGCTACGTCTTCAGGTCAGATTGGAGGCTACAGTGAGTTGCTATCGGAAAGTGACGAGGCAGGCCGGGGCTAGCTGGTTAGCATGCTAACTTCAGTAGAGGAAAAGACGTGATAGAGACAAGAGCTCCGGAGACAGGAATGAAATTTGATGCTGAACTCTGCTGAAGTAAACAGTTGTTGATGCTAATGTTAGCTATGTAGCAATAGCAAAACTTAAAAAACAAACAAAAAACAAAAACTACTTTAGGTTCAGGAAAATACGGAGGTTTGAGTTAAAATAAGTACTTCCTTAAGATTAGACAATCTTTGTTGTCATGGTTACAATAACAAACACATGGTTAACTTTGTCCGACGATCATGGATAACAGAAACAACATAAAGACCTATTGTCACATGGGAATCGAACACCGCTCTCCTGTGTCTCCTGTGTTTTGTTGACCCATCCATCCACCACAACCTCCTCCTGACATAGAATTTGTCTCTCTTTACACTACGTCACCCACATTTTTCCATTTGCTCCTGTCATAATAACTACGACCACCAGATGTCGCCTAGCAACAAAACGTAACTATAGGTCATAATGACCTGCTGCACAGACGGGACAGTACACACATACACACACATGAACAGGACAAACTACAATAACTCACTTCCTGTTGTCTTCATGCACCTGTCCCTTTCACCTCACATGCTGTGCTTTGCTCCGACACTCTATTCCAGTTATATAATGCTTAAATAAAGTGAATCATTTAAACAAAACAAAAAAAAAAAAGGTGTTTTTAATGCTGCACCATTACATAAAATGGAAATGGAAATTACATGTACGATAAAGTTTGGTACATTTGGAAATTGCTTAGAACAATTGCTACAATTTCGGATGATGGGAACAGACTCGAGCATCATTTTGAAAAGCTACACATAAAATCACTCGGTAATAAGCTGATGAGCTCACGGCCAAAAACCAGAGATTTTGTTGCTCTTTTATGTAAATAGCAAAATACAAGCTGTTATCCACAGCTACTGTTGTTGATGACACCCGACAGCCAGCGCTTGTCAATTCTGTTTTGAAGGTAGATGTAATTTCCTGCAGTGAGTTTCACTATGACCATTAGCCTCCCTCCGTCTGACCAGCACCTTTCTTCATCTCTCTCTCCCCTTTCCTTCCATTTGTAACTAAGTCACACACATTGGTCTTCATTCCTCATCCACCCCACCGCCTCCCTTTGTGTTTCTTTTATCCTTATTTTTCTGTTTTCTCCCAGTCTTGCTCTTTCAATCTGTCGTCAACACTCTTTAAGCATCACTTCATCCTGGCCTCTGTCTCTCTCTCTCTCTCTCCCTTCTCCCACACTCATGGCAGTAATCATTAGCACTGCCATCATGCTGGAGGAATTTGTCTGTCTGTTTTCCTCCCTCTTTCTGACATTTATGACTCCATGTCCCAAATTTATGGACAATTTGGCTCACTCAAAATCTCTGCGATAAAGAGGCTGGAGGGGGGGGGGGTCGTTTCCACGATGGCTGGCCACGCAGCCCTGAAATCTCCATCTCTGGGCCGAGTTAGTGATTCATGTCATCATCAAGCGGAGACGACAGTTAAGTGACTGGCTGGCTGAGGCCTGTTCATTTAACTCCCTACAACGACATGGGTTATTAAAAAGCCAGAGCCAGGATCTGAAGAGCCCAAACAGAACAATGCTGTTTAGAGTCAAGTTCACTTAAAGTGTTCACTGCCTCCTGGTTTTAGACAAACCAGTGGTGCGGCTCGAGGGATGACAACGTCAGTCAGTATCCAAATACCGAATGGATCGCTGCTAAATTTTGATCGGACATTCATTGACCCCAGAGGAGCAATCCTACCGACTTTCCTCTGACTTTTCCTCTAGTGCCAATGAGGCTGACATTTGTGGTTTTGTGGATCGTATGGATTCCCATACGATTTTGTCTAGACATGTCCCGCAAAGAATGAAGTGTATAACCTAACTTTTAATCCAGAGGTCATAAATTCAATCTCTCCACTACTTTGGTTTGTGACCAAATACCTTCAAACACTTTCCAATAGTCTCAGACTTTAGGACTGACCGGTGTGTTGAGGAAAACAAGAGAAAGAAACTTGAGGAATTCTTTAAACACAACAACACTACAATATCATTTTATTTTTAATTTATGCATTAAGCAAAAAAAATCAAAAAAAAGAAATACAATTTCTATTTTTATTTTTACTTTTGAATCTTTTTTCAGTTTGTTTTTTTAACCTTCAGTTGCCAATGATCTACGCAGTATAACGGCACTGATAACTGCCATGTTGTAAATGCATTGTTAGATAAATGTAAAAATAATTCTAGCACACTAATCTGCTAAACCACGCCTTTGCTTATTGTAACCATGACAACAAAGGTCCCCCTAACCTGCTTGTGCTTAAACTTAATGAAACCTTAACCATAGCAGAAGTTGGTATGGACTGAATGCATGAATCTGTGTTAACCCTGTTGAAATAACCTTCATCTTCCTTTGTGGAGATATTCAAGTGTGCATCTTTGCATCTTTCATTATTAAATCATGTTATAGAAGCAATCATTTAATTTATTCTTTAGTTTATAAATTGCACTGCTCTCTGTCAATCTGACATTATCTCCAACTGTTAGTTTTCCTTTGCATTTAAGTTCCATATAGGCTGATTCTGTGATGCTGTGTATAATTAAAATATTCTGTCAAACGCGTGAACATGAATCACTTCTCACCCTTGTATATACTCACTGCCACAGCATCTCTGTCACAGCTGGAATTACAACTGATGGGTTTACAACTACCTGTCACATACAGCAGTGAATACTAGTGTCTGGAACATTTCTTTTCCTTTCCTCAAGATGCTTCTTGCCTGTGCAGCGCCTCTGTCTGTCACTTACATCTTAGCGAAGATCCTCTTTATTAAATCCCACATGATTTCCCGCAACAACAACTTCAATAATCATCCCTCTTCCTCTGTACCTTAAATTCAGTCGCTATCATGACAGACAATGGATGTCTGCAGGCGAATGCAGCTGCAGCACCCCCCCCCCCCCCCCCCCCCCCCCCATCCTTTTATTCTGCCGGCTGAGAGAGATGGAGTGGAAAACAGAGGGTCCAGAGCTGTCGAGTAAGCTGCTATCTCCATCACTTCAAAGTGTCTGTAGCACATTAAAGGCGCCATCCAACATACGCTGTTGAAACTGCTCACACCACAGTTAGCAGGGAGGATTTAATGGTTGGCAGTCTCTATGAATCTTCTGCATTAAAAACTGGACTTGCTGTGCTTTTTGAAGTAAGGTCGTTAACTGCTCAGTGACGACACTGAGAAGGCCGGCTCAAGCCCCGCCCACCTGAACCCATCATCCAATCTTGCAGGATTTGGTTTCTCTGACTGTTTTCCTGCTATACCTTTATTCTATCACTCACAGTCACCGACCCATTGTTGCCAGAGCGAAGTCTGAGGGAGGAGATTTTTTATATTTAAAACCACAAATATATCTTCTTATGGATCAAAACTTCAAATAAAAACACCATAAAAGTAAGATATGGGACCTTTAATCCTAATCTTAGTTAATGCTGATTTTGAACCATAACGTGTATTATGTATTATGCAAAACTTAAGCTTCATTTCACTGTCCGTGATGTTATAGCTTTCTGATACATAACCCGCAAGCAGCAATAAAAAGCTTATAATGTCTACTGTCACATTTGTGGCTATAAATCCTGTCAAAAAAAAAAAAAAAGGATCAGGTAGAGAGGGAAAGGGTAGGAAATTGGTCTTCGCAAGTGATTCATTACGATACACTCTAATTACATTTGCTTCTTAATAAAGTAAGGCTTTTGTTTTCCGATTAGCCCATAATCCCCTAAAGGCTTGCAGTTGTTCCAGACACATCTTCCATAAGCAGTTTGAAAATCCTTCAAGAGGACGAGACTGCATCTGCGTACTTAACTTCAGCTGAACTCACAAATGCATAAGCAACTTTACACTCAACTATCTATAATTAACAGAGTAATTAAAGTTGCATTTATCTCCACATATAAAAAGGGGAGGCTTTGGGAGTCTTACAAAAACACATTACAGCTTTGCTTATTCATGTACAGTTGAAAAAAAGAATGTGATTTTTATTTGTGATCCTCGCACAGTTGAATTCAGTCACTCATATTACAGGAAGTGGCTTCTGTAGGAACTCAAAAGAAATCTTTTTGTTAATATTTTTCAACTAATAAAGTCTAATGTAATTCTCTCGTTAATTGAACTTCTTTTATAGTTTTTTAAATGTAAAATACAGCTGTACATAAAGTGCTGACCTGAATTTTAGTATCATATTTTTGCCCTGAAAGGAAAAACACGGCCAGTGCATTCACACAGAGAACATTAATGGAAGTTGATAGGGCTGTTGGATCCACAGTAACCTAGATCATATATAACAAATATGTCTAACATGCAGTCGTATTGATACATGTGTCAGTATTCTCGCCACTTGTTTTCGTTTAAAAGAACATATTGATTGAACTAGTTTGTAGCTTGTTCTTGGTTTGCATCACATCTAAAAGATGATTTAGTCAACACCATTCTGCGTTGACTAAATATCGATTTGCTTTAAACTTTTGTCCATTTTTTTTTCTTTTGATGTTTATGTTTTTGATCTGAGAACGCTCCTGATTCAGCTGCATATCGCTACTCTGTAAAAACATCACGCAGGAATTTAGTGGAACCAACTGATCTTTTCTAATTAACTTCAGTCGAGTTGCATTGTGGGTAGGCAAGGAAAAAGAATGTGTCTATGTCTAGTGCTGCAGCAGTTTTGATCTTCTTTTCTTTTTTTTTAACTGTCCATCATGTGTCCGACAGTGTTGTAGGAGACACTTATGCAAACAGCAACATACACAGCCACTGACAATGGAAAAAAGAAAAAAATTCTTGTCACCAGGATATGATTTCACTCATTCACTGTGCAGATGAGTCCCGATGAGTGGACAGGACACCATGTACTAACAGCTCTCATTCAAATTCTTCAGCTGAACCACGAAGTCCAACGGACAGACGCACCTCCCTCCATGTCAGTAGAGCTGCTGCAGGGGGGAGGGTCCGGTTCTTTCTAAGCTGAGGACTTGTAACTCTGTGCTGCTAAAAACCCCACAAAAGACAACATTGCACCGGCATGGCATGAGCTGAATGAAGCCCGACACACCGACAAATCCAAACACAGTGACAACATTTACATTTAACATCTCAAACACGTTGTAAGTCAGAAATGGTGCGGCATTTCTGTTTGGGGGAAGCAATATGAGCAAAAGGGACAACACGTCAGGGAAGAAATACCGACAGGTGGCTGCGCTTATTGGACTCTTGTGATTGTAACGTGAAAATAAAAACGTCTGGGTGTCGTACCTTCAGCCTTTCCACCAAGTCGTAAAGAAGATCAATCTCAATTAGAAGCACCGTTTTCCTTCTCGTTCAAGGTTTGGTGAGGAGCCTACAGCTCCTTTGTGTTTTGATGTATAGGGCCGAGAGACTGAGAAATATAAAAACAGTTTCAGCCACACAGAGAGGAGGTGTGAAATGACACCAGCCAGTGCGACGCCTTCGTGGGTTTAGATTCCACCGAGAGGCTGAATATGGCTCGTCTTCGTTGAGGAATGACTGATTTGTATACTTGTTACATGCATTATGCAACTTGCAATCGCAGACAAGAGCTGCGGTTCCTCTAAAATGTCACCAGGTTAACACTGCTAACACACTGAGCACGAAGCTTTCCCAGACGGACAGACTGCGTACACAGAACATCAAATATCTACATTGTACGGTGGCCCTGAGAGCTCAACGCAAAACTGCAAATACTTCGCAGTCATCACATATAATACAGTAAATATAAATAATATAGACGGCAAAAAACCAAAGCCAACGGTCTATGTATTAAGTAGTGACTGAATATCCCCAGTCTGCCCAGTAACTGTAATGTAATCGTTTACACTGCTCATTACTGAAAAGAGTAATCACATTATTATCACAGTATTACTCTATGTGTTATTGTCCAACACTAGTCTCAAATGGCTGGAAGAAGCCATTAGAAGATGGTAAACTGTGGCCATAAAGGGATGAACATGTTGAGGAACAATGCTCGGACTGTGGCATTAAAGCAATGGTTGATTGGTATCAAGGGGGCACAAAGTGAGTCAAGAAAACATTCCCCACACCGCTACACCGCCACCACCAGCCCGGGCTGCTGACACAGGGCGGGGTGGGTCCTTTGGATCCAGAGTCATCAGACCAGGCCTCAGATTTTTTTTGTTCTTGGCTGACAGGAGTGGAACTTGACACGATCTTCTGCCGCTGCGGCTCTTCAGCCGGACGTGTTGTGCATCCTGAGATCTGAGTTATCGCAGCCGTTCTGTCAAGCTCCAACCGGTCTGGCCATTCTCCTCTGACGCGTCCGCAGAACCCAACATCATATATTCTCTTTGGATGGCGTTGTATTGCGGGTTGTCTGTAGCCTTGAGGTTGCTTGGTTATCGTGCGTGCTTAGTTGGCCCACTTCAACGTACAGGAGTTTCACTGTAATGTGCGTCAGTAGTCTGAGTCATCTGTCCGGCAGCTAAGAAGTGTGAGTATGTGACTTTTACTTTTATAATCAGTCAAATATTCCCGACGTTAGATTTCTCTCTGTGTGATTATTCAGTCTGGAATCGAGGCTGTAATCGCTGCCAAAGATGCTTCAGTGCTGTGGAAAGATCAGCGTGATATTTAAATTTTTCCTTTTTAATACATTAAAATATTAATGTTAAAATTCTGCTGTTGCTTCGTCATTATGGAGTATTGAGTGTAGACTGATGAGAGGGAAAATGAATATTAGCACAAGTTGCATTTTTTAAATCAATTCATTTCTTATATTAGCCTTTGATCGTGTTCTGACCCGCCATCTAATCGATTTGAAGAAAAAATAAAAATAAACTGGCCTGAGGGCAAAACAAACCGACCCCTCCTGTATTTAATATCTCTCTTAGTGTTTCCTGACACAGTGGTGCCTCTTCCACTTATTATGAGAAAACTCATGGCAAAATATAATGTGACAATACATTCATGCCAGTGTTTTCAGTCAGACAGCCACGGGGAATCCTGTTGTCTTCTTCCCGTCCGCTTCAGTAAAATGCTCTTCCTCCTCGGCGTGGAGCTGTTTTATCCTCCGGATCAAACTCGGCCTCCTCTAGCTGAAACAAACACCTCGGGAGGCCGGAGCTCCTTTAGCATAGCTGTTTGAAGATGAACTACCTCTCTGACTCCCGCTGCGAGATCAGAAATGGATAATGGATTTGGTTGAACGCAAGAGGGGGGGGCGAGGGGGGCGGTCATTTATATCCAGCGAGCTATTTTCAACCCGCTCCCACCTGAGGGGCAACTTCTCACTCATTTTTCTTTCCTTCTTTCTTTTTCTCCTGTTTATCTGCGGAGGCCTGACAGAACACATACGCTCTCTTCTCCGGCGATCTTCTGCTTCACACCTGCGCGGTTACACACACATCTGGGAGCTGTCCGGGAAAAAGCGCGGCCTCGCATTGGACGGCTGCTGGGAGCTGCCCAGTAAAACACGGTTCCCTGTCAGCGGGTGACGGCTGCTCAAGGACGCTAAAGAACAGGAGAACATTACTGGTCCA
>NW_019524734.1:582710-642584 GCF_002814215.2 Seriola lalandi dorsalis | reverse complement strand
CCCACCCCCGCCATCCGCCAATCCGCCATGATTGAGATATCGTCTGAAGATGTGACACTGCAGGGTATTACTCCGTGCAGATTGCAGGGTGTCACTGAGGGGAATACATCGGAGGGTGTTTGAATGAAGGATGTGGGGAATCACTGTCAAGAAGGTGTGTGTGCGTGTTTGTGTGTGCGTGTGTGTGTGTGTGTGTGTGTGTGTGTGTGTGTGTGTGTGTATTAGGAGATATGGGAAGGAGGCTGAAATAAATTTTTAAAAAGCAGCTTATATACGGTATGTGTTTTCATTCATCTCCTCTGCTACTTAAACCGCTGCTTCACTGTAGAAGACTGTGATATTTCTAAAAATGTCTTTTGTGTATTTGTGAGACATTTACAGCTTTGATCCTTAACTTTATAAGTAGATATAAAACACAATCAATCTGTTTCCTCAGGAAAAACCGAGGGCAATTTATATGCTACTGTTCTTTCAAGTGAACTACAACAATGTCCGTGATGGAGCTTTTTTTTCCCACATGGTGAAAATGTACAGTAAATGCAGAAAGTTACTTTTCTAATTACTTAACAGCACAAGAAATGAAGGCCTCGGTGTGATACAAACGAACGTCTGTCTTGATGTTGGAGAATCCCTCACCTTGCCGCACCCAACAAATTTTTGAGACTTTCCAAAACAGACAATCCGGCAATAACGTCCACTTCATACAGTGACTGGTTTCCCTCGGAGGAGAGACGCTGTCCAATAACGACTGGTGTAAATCAATTAACACAAAACCCAAGATTTTATACGGTGACTGGAGACGTGTTTGAGGAGAGTGCTGTTATACTCATTCGTACTCCGCCCGATTCATTTTCACAACCTGCATCTCCAACCTGAAAACGAGATCAGCAGCAGAAGAAATGAAATGTCGATTGATTGTTGATTGATATTGAGTGTTCTGAAACAACAGCTGGAACATACTGACTTTACACCTGAATTTTCACAGACTGCTTGATCCAAATAATGGAGATCCTGATTCGTGATTGATTGGCTGATTCACAATGAGCTCAGAATATTGATCTGATATGCGTAAAAAGTGAAGCGTCACCACTCTGCCGAACTGCAAAAACACTGTTCACCTGCAGCCGTAGCCGCAGACCGATCATGGATTTTTAATGAAAATTGGATGTTAATGATCAGCAATCAGCTTGTCAGAAAGTCTAAAGCCACCTCGCTGTTATTAATAAAGGATAAATGCAGGACAGGAAGTCATGGCGAACCTCT
The DNA here is from genome assembly GCF_002814215.2 of Seriola lalandi dorsalis. Classification (NCBI taxonomy): domain Eukaryota; kingdom Metazoa; phylum Chordata; class Actinopteri; order Carangiformes; family Carangidae; genus Seriola; species Seriola lalandi. The sequence goes on along the minus strand of NW_019524734.1, from coordinate 641,321 downwards.
ACCTCAGCATGCAGACCTCAAACAAAGGGGGAAGCCAGTCCGGGGTCTGATGACTGCACCCGATAAGGGGGCCTGTCCTTAAATACTCCCAAGGTCTCAGAAAGCAAAAGGAACCCAGATGGTTCCCAGGCTGCATTAGCCTGCGGACAGATGGGTTTTTAATGGCGCACCCACTCAACCTGCAAACGATCCCAAGTTACAGCAGCACCCCGTTTATGTTTTTTGCACCTTTGCATTATCACCTTGTTCCTTTATGTGTGAAGGTTAAGAAGCCAAACGGGTAAGTAGGCTATCTGTGAAGTGAAGAGGCCAGTCATTTGATATTATTTATAATGGAGCCACATCACAAGTTAATATATATATTTTAAAACCGCGCTAACGGGGAATTATGGTCCGTCTGAAACGCACGTCAAGTGGTCAGACAGCGTTGGAAACCCTCTCACTTTCACACTTCACGCTGTGATTGGCTTGCTGTGTACAGGTGAGGGAGGAGCCAGGTATTTTCCTTCGCTCTCTCCTTCTCTTTAGTCATATCCCACGCAACTATTTTTGGCGCTTTTAATGTGAACATCCAAGTACAACACTATGGATGCTTTACGTTCAAACAGAGACACATTTGATGGAAACCATAAACCAAATGTTAAAATGGATAAATTCCATTGACTCTGATGATCCCCTGACTTTTCCTTTTCCTCTCATACACCATCAAGCTGACATTTTGGAAACCTCTCAGCAACTGTTAGTTTGACAACCATCACATTTTGTACAAAAATTCAGTGAGTAGATAAAAAAATGTAAATGTTTTCATTATCCAACCTACCAGGCAGGAAACACAAACAGTGGCCTTAATCTTAATCAGGCCTTCACTGATTTAAATTAAAGATTCTTTCTAATTCCCTGTTTCCCATTTAATGCAAATTCAACATTTACTGTGTTTCAACAATTCTACAACAGTATCTGCTAAATACATTCATTCATTCACTGACATCAAGGTCCAGCAGCCGTTAGTCATACGTTTCCTTTTTCTCTCATTTGTGTTTGAATTGTTCTCTGAAGCACCGTCTTCTTGAACCGACTTGCTGAAGAATAAGCTGAAGGATAAGCTGAAGGATATGATATTTCTTTTCCTCTTTCAACCTGAAGAAAAGCCATTTTGTTTTCCAATCCTTGGGAGCATTCACCTTGTGATTCTTACAAGCTGTGCTTTTAAATTAAAGAATTCCTTTGAACACGAGAGGTGAAATCTCTACAGAGCTCGTAACTTTCCGCCTTATATTTGATGTTTTTCTTTTTTTATTAACCTCTAACTGTGGGTTGATGATGAGGCTTTTACAAAACGTACTACTCCCCAATGCGCAGAAATACCCCCCCACAGTCAAAACAATGGAGTAGCAAAAGATACAAATGTGCACAGTTTGACTTATTCGGATACAACACGTGAGCACACAAGCAAATCACCCACCTGCCAACATAAACCATCCTTTTTATCCTTGATTGTCACTGATACGATGATTAAGGTGCTGATAGCTTGGATGCACACGTGCAGACCAGCCCCTGCTCTGCTGAGATGCACAAATTTAGCCTCTATTTATTGATCAAAGTGCTTTTATTTTCTGCAGCGCCAGTGACCAGACGATGTCCTATGGCAAGCGTGGCAACAGTTACAGGTGCAAACGTCTCTCTGTGATGAAGAGCTCACGGAGAGCTGCACATACTTAGTTCCCTCGGTGCGAAGCAGTAACAGCAAAGGAGCGTTTGAGCCCGTCCTGTCCTGCAAGACGTCTCAGATGTTTTTGCGGCCCGGGGCAAAGTAAAGGTGGGTGATGTTTGCAAGAGGCTTAAACTGCACTGAGCTCTCTGCGCTGAAGCAATGGGAATTACTTTGTTCCCCCGAGGGGGCCGGAGGATCAGGAGGAGGAGAGACAGATTAAAAGAGATTGGCCGAGAGAAAGAGAAAGATAGAGATCGCTGTGAGGGATTTGGCGAGCTTCAGCACTGGTCACTTAGAAGCTAAATTGGTGCTGAAAAATTGAAATTGACTTTTCCTTACTCCTCCCACGCTTGACCTTTTACACAGGGGGGAAATAATTAAAAATCCCAATGAGGAGCCCATTGTGAATTTATGAATTGCAAATTTGATTCCAATTATCTCCAACCAATAAGATGCTACTGCTGAGGTGAGTAATGAGGGGCTATAAATATCCAATGTCATCTGCTGCGAAATAGAAGGTGATCATATCATCATAATGACTGAGTTACTGACTCATGTAAACAGATATAAACTTTCTAATGAATTAGCTGCTTCATTAATGAAACCTCAGCTTGCAGGGCGACGGAGATATGAACCGCTCTGACTTCAGCTCCTGATGCATCGGACAGTGAAGGCAGATGTCGTGTTCGATGGTCTGCTTCATATGTTTAGGTGCACACACTTCGTCTGACCCAGAGGAACCTGATCGTCAGAGCAGTGTTACAAATACAAAATAAAATAACGTAAATCAGAGAAGACTGTAGACCATCAGCCCCCCCCCCCCAAAAAAAACAACAAAAAAAACAAAAACAGTTTACCTCTTTTAATTAATTGTTCCCGCACCGTGGACTCATCTTAAAACCCCCTGTGTTTTTATTTAAACTGTTCCATGTCTGTCTCAGACCACAAGGTAGTTTGTTAGGTTGTTTTAAATGTGCTTAATAAATAAGCTTGATTTGATTTCCCATCAGTCAGTGGGTGCACAGGGTGCATGCGGTCGAGCGGTGTGGAGGAAAATGGACAGTGCAGTCGAAATAGAGGAGAGAGAGAGAGAAAAGGAGAAAAGTGCAGGTAAATGCTGCAAAATTAGAACAGATGAGTTGATGAGCGAGGGACATGGTTAGTGTTTCTAAATTAAATTTAAAAAAACATGCTAAAACAACAACAAAAAAAAATGCTAGCGAGGCCACCCCTCAGCATGTTGTAATACCTAACCATAACTTTTTTATTACAGGAAGTGTTTGAAACCCACGACCAAATAATTTTTTGCCATTGTGTTATTAATGGTGGAATTATAGTGAGAGTAAAGTATTCTTCTTTTTGCTGGGGACCCCCCAGGAACCCCCCCAAGGACTCTGAGAACCACTGCCTCACGTACACCTCTGGAGTTGAGTTTATGTTTTCAAAAACTTGCATCAGCACTTAATCATGCTACAGTATAGAGGAAAACAGGAAATGCATATGCATGAAAATAATTTAGACTTATAGAAACGTATAGAAAAGAGCTGTGTACACTGCAATTTTACCAACTCACTTTTTTAACTAAATGGATTTTTACTAGGATTTCTAACTGGATGTTTTTTGTGTAGTAACAGAACTATAGTGTTACAGTGTGCACGGCCTGTTGTGAATGTGTGGAGATTGGCCTGCGCTGCCATTAGATTACCAGCCGTAATTATTATCCCAGTCTGACCCAGAGTGCAAGTAAGCACTTACTATTCAGACATGCTGAGGGCTTATACTTGTCAATCTACAACATGCACTTTGGCCATTTCATTTCTAGTTTAAACAGTCTGGCATGTTTGATTGTTTGGGCTCAGTTCAACAAAGTAAGTAATGGAAGTACGACGTAAATGCACCGATGGTCTGGTTTCTGATCGGCGGTAGATAAACAGCATATTCCAAACTCAGACTCAGAGAGATGTAATGAAAGTATTTCCACGTTTTAAGATCTGCCCACCTTACAAGAACATGAAGCAGCAGATTTGGGCCGCCTGCTGTCTCTACAGGAATCAAAGATTGCGTTGAGTAAGAAGGCTGATGGGATCCCACCTACAGTGTTTCTGCACTTCTGGGACCTCCTTGGGCCAATACTTCCAATGAAAGGCAAGGAACTGCTAGTCTGTTCAAAGTACAGACCCATACCTGATAAAGTCAAGTTATCCCCTAAACTGCTGGCAAAACATTTAGAAGGTCAGGGTATAAAATAAATAGGACGGAATCTGATGCTGTTGAATGAGGCAGATGAAAAAGCTTCAAATATTAAGTTAAAGAGGTTTAAATTCCAAAATTGTCATAAATTAAACACGTAGGAATTTGTATTTTAAGAAAGTTGAAGAAAGTCTCATAGTTTGGACCACAACACTGGAATATCTACAACAATAATGAATGTTCTGCCAAGTATTAGCCTTCTAACTATGGCTCTCTAGTCCATTGGATTTTTGAGATGATAAATTAATATGTGGTAACTGGAATAATATCCATCCTAAACTCAGATCTAAAGATACAGGTGGGGTTTCCCTCCTTAATTTTAATATCTACCATTGATCCTTTCAACTACGTCCTGTCATGACTTGGCTTAAGAAATGCTCTCTATTCTCAGGGAGACATTTAGAAGATAATCTAATATACCTTGGCATAAAAGAGAAACTGTGTTTCTACATTGTGGACCTGTTATTGCCAAAAATATATATTTTAAGTTGTAAAAAGAAAAAAAATTTGAGGGGAACTTTAAATGGCATAACCTTAGCATAAATATATATATATTATTAATATATAATTTCAATTTACAAGTAAGGTCAGCACTTAAATCACATAAAGTACTAATGGTTTGCTATGCTTCCATCTCACCTTTTAATGGACTGGTCGAACTCCCTCCCCACCAGGAGATGTGTGTTATTAATATAGTCCAAACTACAAGAACCTATAGTATCTGTGCTCAGAGCGTCAAAAAGAGACAATGATCCAATGGGCGAAGACGTTGCTGTTATAATAGGTGGGAAAATACCTTGTGCTCCTCTTCCAATGAGACAAACACAAAGACCAAACTGTAATATGTGTCAACTTAATTCACTGGAAATCTATAAAAACAAGATGCAGGAGTGTCTCTTTGTTCAAGACTTGTGGGTCGAGTGACCAAAGTTTTATCAGGCTGGACAACAAACAACTCAAGCTCGCTGCTTCTCAACGATGCTTCTCAGTTAGAATTAAATGAGTCTCAGTGGCAGTAGGTCAAGCAAAACAGTCCACACATCCCTCTCCCCAGCAACATTTCCCAGCTCTTCCTGGGGGATCCTGGGGTGTTCCCAGGCCAGATGAAATGTATAATCTCTCCAGCATGTTCTGGACCCTGAGCCGTACTACCACGGGACGTGGATGTGCCTGGAAAACCTCCACTTGAAGGCTCCCGACAGGCATCGTAACCAGATGCCTGAACCACCTCAACTGGCTCCTTTTCAACGCAAAGGATCATCAGCTCCACTCAGAGCTCCCTTTCAGACCGAGGTGAGGGTTGGAACCAAGATCGACTGGCAAATTGAGAGCTTTGCCTTCCAGCTCAGCTCCCTATTCACCACAGCGGTCAATTTCCCGCTCCATCCTACCCTCAATTGTGGACAAGACCCCAAGTCAGTTGGGGCAGAAACTCCATCCCAACCCGAAGAGAGCAACCCACCGCTTTCCAGCAGAGAACCATGGCCTCAGACCCGGATCTGCTGATCCTCATCCCGACTGCTTCTCACTCTCACAATCTCATCTCAGCAACAGGAAATGGCTGACATGCTTCCATGACACTGTGCTCCCAGAGCCGTCTGCTGTCCGAATTAATAATGCAAACCTCTCCTTCACCTTGGAGATGTGGTCAAAGGTAGTTAGGAATAAGCTCCATGGGTCGTGAAAAGAGGAACAGGATGCATTATGCCTTTCTCATTAAGATATGGTTAAACAGTCAGTGGGAGACTCCCTCTGGCGAGTGTGATTGGGGGGTTTTGAAGAGGGATGGCACCATGTGGAGCGATGATGAGGGAGAAGGGAGAAAGATATATATGTACAAATCATCTGAATTTGCTTTTAGCTGTCACTTTCTTTGGCATTTGCAAATAAAAATGTGCTAATGTGGTGGCATGGTGCTGCAGACCCTTAAAGGATAGCTAATGTACAGTTACACCCTCCACTGGAAGACCTATCGTACCTGAGCACGAACGTTTTCCTGTTTACATACATGTGATGATGTGTTTCTTCCCACATTGACAAGATATCTCTTATATGTGGGGTCTAAGCGCAGAAGAAACATTTACAACAGAGATGAACTGACCCAAAGCTAAACTGATGCTTTAATAGCGCACAGGTTTCCCGATAATGAGATTAAACTTGAGAACACATCTGGAAACCTCTGCAAGTTTAGACTTGTTGATGTTGATATTGAGCATATTGTTGATCCTACATGATTTCACTTTTAAAGTTGAGTGCATCCTTGCAGCTGGTGTTTTGGGTCCATTTATTCCTCTGGTTAGTGTTTACAACATATTTCAAGTCATTACAGAAAGACACACGGATCCTTCAGCTGGTGCGAACGACGAGCCAAAATATCACACTTTCATGTGAATATTGATTATTTGAAGCAAGGCAAGACAATTGTACAATTGCCTTGAGAGCTTGAGAGCAGTCATAAACGGAGCATCTGTATGATCCGTTCACACTGACTGAAGTTGCAGGAACATTGCAAGTATAAGTGATGATCATAGATTGTTTATTCCTTGTGTTTATAGCTTGTTTGCCTTCTGGCTTTGTTCATCACCCGGAGGCATCACATCATTCGTCTGTTTATTTGATTCAGATGTTCACGACAAATGCACATTCATGCAGATCTACAGGCACACTAACAGGTGCATTACTCAGAGGAAACCTTGAAAGCAGGTGCTTAAGGAGACAACTACTTACTTTACTTTTCCCACTCAGATCAGGCTGAAGGGCTACGACCTGATCTGAATAAATGACGTCTATTCAAAAATATGACTATTGGTGTATGACCTCCAGTCCGACTGTCAAACTGTTCACCTCATACCAGTTCATTCCAGAGAGGATGAACTATGCAAGAACCTGCAAAGAAAAAAAAAAAGCATTCTTTGGCTGTAGAAGCTCATTAATGAGCACCTCATTAACTGGAAGGCCTGTCTGCATGGTCATATCCAGCTGTGACACACACACACACACGCACACAGAATCAAAAACAGTTGCACAATTACACAACGATGCACACACACACACACACGCTGCGATGACATTTGATAGATTGTGTGTCTGTGTTCTAATTGAGTCTCTGGAGAGTCACGTAGGCACTTGGCACCAGCAGAGCCTCGGTCCAGACACTCAGGCCAGCAGCTGTAAACACACAGCGCCAACAAAGAGCGCTACAAACACACGCTACACATAATGTCAGCTTTTTCAACAGAATTTGCCAGTGTTTTATATGTTTCCTTTCATCTGTTCGTACTGACCATCATTTGTACAGAATAATTCAAAGTTTAGGCGGTTTAGTCGGCCTAGAGCACAGCAGTTTATCCCACATCATTGTGTGTTTTGATGTCTGATTAGGTGAGAAAATAATAATTTGATACAATTTTAATGAATGCATTCTTCCTGCTCATAGTCAGTGTTTTAGATTTGCAACACTGGACACATTGTTTTGTGTTATAAACAAATGTGACTAATTGTATCACACACTTCCTTGTATAATGCACAAACTTGAGTTTTGTTTGTACAGTGTGTTAAATGAATATCAGTGGTGTGTGGACGCATGTCGTGCTCATGATTAAAGCTTTAATTTTCTTCTCAACCAGAACAAAACTAGGAACTGAAGTATGTGTCTATGATTTTTGTGTATTTTGAGTATACATTTTTCCAGAGACGGTGACTCAAGTTTGCGACTTGGACTTGAGTGGCACTTAAGTGGCACACACGTGACTTGAGGCTTGTTTTCGTGTATAATTTACATGCTTCCAATCCCTTAGATATGGCAGCAGGTTATAGAACGCTAATTAACAACCAGAAGACATCAGAGACTTGACTCAGACTTTTGCATCCTACTCATATATACATCAAATAAACACATGTTCTGGCAAATGTGCTCGCTAACATTTATTCTATATTTATTTGGAGACATGTGCCTGACTACTTGATGAGTATAAGTCTAATATTTAGTCTCCTTTTAGCTGTTTTAGTCTCCACACTTTAGTCCGACCCATTGTTAGTGTAAAGAATACTGTGTAAGAATACTTAAATGTCAAAAGCAAAGATGCACATACACGGCAAAATATATCATAAATATAAATTCATCCCTGTTCACGGCTAAAGAAATTTTAAAAACATTTCCTATTATCTGTGTTTGTGCTTATTTTGCAGTATATACGCTACACTTCGCTTTACTGTACCATTATCCCCCGGCAACATGAAACTCGCTCGTCGGGGTTCAAAGTGCATGTTTACCAGTTAACAACCTGATGATAAGGGGTTTGAATCTCCGTGCAGCCGCCTGGTTGAGCTTCGCTGTGGTGCTGATAGATTTTAAGCAGACCGAGTCCCCCCCCCCCGACTGCAGCGGTTACCTGCTAAATGATGTGTCCTCATAGCACCTGGATACCACCACCTTAGTCACGCTTCACGGAGGTCGTCTCCGTGTCCGAGGAAGTGAGGCGGGCGAAGCGATAAGAGTGTTTCAGTACACTGACCCCAGAGGGAAAGAATGGCTCTTCCTCCTTCTTCTGTTATCTCTATCTTTTGGGAGGGAGGGGGGGTTAGGGTTAGGGGGGTGTTTTTCTCAAGACTTGGGGAGGGGTAGAAGTTATGGATCAAGAGTGTGTGTGTTTTTGTGTTTGCGAGTGTGTGTCCTGCAGCACTGAATCTCCTCTGATCCCATGCTGTGAAGAGAACTGTCTCCAGCTGCTGTTTAAGAGCCGGTGCTTGATTTAAAACACGTGGGAAAGCGCCGCTCTGTCGCCAAACCTCGAACGAGGAAAATCTGAGCTAGTGGGGATTAGAAAAAAAAAAAAAAAAAAAAATTACCTGACTTGACTTTTCCCTCCATTTCCTGTCTGCCCAGACTCTCCTGTCTTCACTTTGTTTGATCATTTTCTTGCTTTGCTCACCATTTCCTGTCCTTACTTTTTATACTTCTCTCTTTCCTTCCAGTGAATAACATTTTTTTTACAGGAAACCCTCTGTCTGCTGACTTACCCTCCTCTCCTCCCCCTCACATCATCCCCTTGCCCCCCCCCTTTTCCCCTCATCTGTTCTCCCCTCCTTCTCTATAATCTCATCTCTTTTACTCTGCTTTCATGTCCTCTCCTCCCCTCTCGTCTCATCTGCTTTCCTCTCTCTCTCTCTCTCTACCTTGATTTACTCTCCTTTCCTCCTCCGTCTGATCTTTTTTTTTTTATTCCTCTCCTCTACACATGTTGAAGGTTTAATAGCTAACAGGTTATGCCTTGCAGAGCCGTGGCATCACCTCCTCTCACCCTAAACAACATTCAGAGATGAACTGCTGCCACCTGCCTCTCTGTCAGCGTGTGGCTCGTGCCCTTGGGCTATTTATAGGCCTAGATGTGGTATAAGTAAGGAAGGCAACTAGCATATTGAGCATCACTGATGAACTACTCATCTTCTTTCTCCTGCCCCCTTCACTTCGCCTCAGGCTCTTGTGTTGTTGTTGTCAAAAAAATCAAACTGCACCCATCTTCGCCTGTTGATTTGTCACTCCAGAGTCCGCCTCTGTCTTTCTGGATAATCTTCAGATCCACCAACCTCTGCGTTCCCTCCCAGCCAAACCTCCCCCAGAAAAATCTGCACCGGTTTGATGATGCCAGCGGTCAAGTCTTCAGGGAGATCATGCTTACTCCACCACAACACATGGATAAAGAAAAGTGACTGTTCACTCTCTCTCTCTCTCTCTCTCTCTCCGTCCTCCTCAGCTCTTCCTCCTTCTCCTCCTTGTGCCGCTGTAATGAAGAGTTAGCGAGAATCGAGAAGCCGCTGTGGCAGGGTGAATAGGTGAAGATTGACTGCAGATACTGTAGACACAACCCCTGACTGCCGGAGTCAAGCAGAGAGAAAAATCTCAAGCAAAGCAGATGGAAAGACTAAAAAACAGCCTAACAGAGAGTGAGTCAGTGAATAACAGTTAGAAAACTGTATAGATACATTCTGGTTAGATCAAACTTTAATGAAGCTAAAATCAATTCAAATCCAGTGACCCTAGATGAGACTGATTAACAATTAGAGCCTCCACTGCACTGTGTGATGCAATGCGTGAAAAGTCATTCTGTGATTTTCACTGCTGATTGACGCACGTCAGACACAGCTGGTCCCGAGGAACAGTTCACACACAGATGTTGCTCAGCCATGAGCAGCAGGGGTGCTGAGGATGCAGCAGCAAGCCCCGCCTCCAGGTGAGGTGCACGTGTATCATCAGGACCTATGATACTGTCTCTAACGAAAACCTTTATTTCAAATGATTTTATTATCACTGAAAACCCTTGATTTATTTTGATCAGAAACATGGTTTAGAGCAGGTGAGTACAGCGAGGCTAAATGAACTCCGTCCTCCAAATTACTGTTCAGCTCTCCCAAGGCAAATCGCCTTGCTGTAATTTTCCAAAATTATTTTAAGTGCAGCTTTATTTCTGTTGATAATTTAGCTAGTTTTAGTCTAGAGGGTCATGGTATTTGAAATGAACTCTGTCACGCCAGTTCTCTGTATTGTTATTCATTGTCCCCCAACTTTTAACTTCTAACTTTCAGAAAACCTCAAACTGAGCTACAACAGTTTTTGAATGTTATAGAGTCCAACAAGTTCGTCCCACAACTGTTGACCTGGCGTTGACACTCGCTCTGAATCTAGACAGTCTCTTCGTTAGAGACTTAACCTATGTGTAAACTGCAGTTTTTCCAAGCTAAGATAAAAACCTCAAAAGCTCAAAATGTCCAGTTCCGTGCTCTCAGTCTTTCTCCTCACTTTTTTAACACTGCTAGTGACAATTTGCCCATTCCTTCCAATATAAATCACCAGCTAATCGCCTTTAATCAGTTATGTTACACTGGACATGGTTGTTCCTCTACAAACTAGATTTAGATTTTTAACTGTCAAAACTGGCTCTTAGACAAATGAGAAAGTCCATAGCCTTAAAAGAAGATGTAAGAAGGACGGACGCGGGTGGAAGTGCGATAAATTGCAGGTTTATTACCTGTTGCTCATGTTCATACAGTTGTAAGGTGAAGGAAGTCAGGGACCAGTATTTCTCACAGCTAATCTCTGCCAACCAGCACAACCCCAAAATCCTGTTTAATACCATCAGTCAGCTGTGAACTCTCCTCCCCTGCTGCACACGACTGTGACAAAACTTTTACCTTCTTCATAAAAAAGATATTATCATTAGAAGAAAACATATTAGGCCAAACAAAACAAAGCGATTCTCACACAACTGCGCTGGCTTCCAGTCTCTTTTTAGAAGCCATTTTTTCTTTCAATCACGTACGAGGCTCTTGATGATCTCGCTTCAGAGTAACTGAGCTCCTTACACCTCACTGTCCGAGCGGGGCCCTCAGGTCTGCTAGGTTAAAAAACAAAGGGTGATTGAACAGCTCTCCACCGAACGTCGGGCCTTTAAAATCTCGTCTTAAAAAACGAGAATGGCTTTTACTAACAGCTGATAGACTACACTTCTGTGCTGCTGGATGTTCTTTCATTGAGAGTTTTTATCTTTCTTTTTTTTTTTCTTTGAAAGTCTCCTGAAAGTTTAGTATGTGTGTGTGTGTACATGGCTATGTGGCTTTGTGTGTATATGTTTGTATGTATTTGCACAGTTTCATTATTTACCTCTTGAATTGTCCTTAATGTTGATTATGTTTTGAATCATCTCACCACTGGAGAGCACTTTGTGCTGATTGCATGTTAAGTGCCCCATAAATCTAATTACTATAATTATTATGATAATTATTATTGTCTCAATTTCTTCTTATGCCTTTTTATAAGGTCATTGTTTCTCTGGTAAACCTTTAGATGATGCTGTCAGGAGGTGATTTACTGTGTTGCAACGGCAAACGTGATAGTTCAGTAAAATTTTTAACAAAAACGTTATTTACTTTTTTGTTTAATTGGGCAATTCAGAGCAATAAAGTCACTGCAGCAGTTTTGCCCAACTACACTTCATACACCTACTCCATTTCTTGTGGATTAATATATTTTCACATAATTAGTTTCTTTATTGGACTCTCTACAGCTTGAACAAAAAAACTTTTATGTAATTTTATGTAATTCTGCTGATTGGTAACCTCAGTGTGTTTGTGGGTGTCTATGTGTGTGTGTGTGTGCTTTGACGAACAGGCACACGCACACGCACACGCACACACACACACACACACACACACACACACACACACACACACTCCACACACTCCTTAATCCTCTATTGACCGGGCTTTGTAAATGCTTACTCCCCTGCTGATTCTCATTGTAACACTCCAACAGTGACCAGTGGCTGTTCTGTTTTCAGGGATTTTAAAGAGAAACAAGAGAGGTCGAAGCCGGCGATCCAGAGAGGGAAAGTAGAGCAGCGGGAAACACAATGTTACTCTGTAAACTGACTGACTGACTGAGATCACACTGTCTGAAACCTCCAAATCCAATCAAATGTCAACACAAGCAAAACAAAGAAAAAACAAACAACACATGGCCATTTAAACGAAAGATCTCACGAGGTGTGTGTGTGTGTGTGTTACACAAATGAATAGTGCAAAATAAAAGAACAACATATGGCAGTTATGTTCTCCTCAGATATACTAGTTTTATACTTGCAGGCCTAATTAGCTGTGGCAGATAAACAGCAGAGCATCTGGTTATAAGACACTCAAAGAGACAGTGAAGCAGCTGCACGTGTACCAGTGTTGCGGACTCGTGACTCGAGTCCTGTGACTCAGCTTGGACTTGAGCGCTGATGAATTTTGTAACACAGAGTAAATAAACTCCCTTTAAAATGGTGACTCCGACTCAAACACTGGGGACTGGAGTCTTGACTCATACTCGAGGTTTAGAGACTCAACTACAACACTGACATGGACACTCGGCTGTCATTCAAATAGACACATGGAAATGGACCATCGTCCGGAGCGTCATCCTGTTCAGTAATTGTTTGTTATTTCTTGAGTCCGACAGTAAATTGTGGCCTGAGGGTCGTGCTAGAAGAAAGGTGAGGGTGTTACCCCCTAGCTCCACTATCTAACCCTTAAACTAACACTCTGGTCTCCATATTTGCATTTATTCATCTCCATTAATCCACATCCACAAAACCATTTTATTTTGAGGTAAAATTGAAAGTGAGTGACTCTGCATAGGGAAACTGTAAACAAGTGTGAGTGCGACAGGTCAAAGTCTTACCACGAAGCTAGTTTCAATCTATGATGGATGTTTGACATAATATGGTTCTAATTTTAGTATTTGCCTTCATTTTGCCCTTCAGAATAAGTCTGTTTAAAGCCAAGCTTTTCACCTTATTAGACTACTCTTTATAGTGATGTTAATGCATTCCCAGTTATTCATTTCAGCACCTAACCTAGTCAGTATACATACACGTGGGAATGACTAGACTCAAGTTATAATAAACCAGAACAATCCCTCAGTGCAGCTTTAACTTGTATTTTCATTTCAACAATGCATCAAATAACAATGTGAAAACACTTCAATCTCACAATGTCACAGCAGGCAGGTGTTTGCACTGACAAAACTGTGACCCCGCCGTGCGCTTCCTGCTCAGCACCAAACAGCAGACACACACAGTTAGTTGGACAGTGTATGTTCTCTTTGCACTTAAAATGTATTTGCTTCTGGCTCAGCTCTGTCTTTTCTTTCCACAGGTCTGGGCCCTACAAACAGACTGCTGAATAATTTGAAAAACAGTATTTTGAAACTGACCCACCCCCAAACCGCGCTCAGCAACTAGAAAGGACCATCAAATGCTACCGATGCACAGCCGGCCAACATAGCCATAAAAAGACACGCACATTTGCAGCAGTCGGCCAAAGCTTTCAACTGTGCCTCTATGATCGTGATGTGCAGGCATCAGCACTCACTCTGCTAACCACCATCGCCCAGAAAAAGCCTTTTCTTGTTGTCTATGTTGGGCAGGAGCTGTCAATAGCAGAGTGTGTAGGCTGTGTGGAGATAGCACAGCAGAGCATGTCAATCCCTCCACCCCTAACCTCTCAAATATTGATCAGATATGATCAATGCCACACATTTTATTTGCCATGGGGACCTTACATAAGTCAAAGACCTGATGGAATCACCTCGTTCAATAAGCCAGTAATATCAAGCCATCTGACTACATGGCTGATCACAGCAGACAATGGTTGATGACAGTTAATTATGAAACGGGAGGCAGCACCAGTGAGGACATGACATGCACCAATCTTCAAACAGAAAGTGGCTTATTATTCAAACACGGTTTCACTTTTCTGTTGCATTTTTCCTGAAGAAAATAAATTACTACTTTTTGATCATTTTGGCAAAACCCCAGGAAGTTAAATAATGCTACCACTGAACAGACCTTCTGACACACACACACACACACACATATAAAAGCTTTTAACTAATCTGGGGTTGTCCCTTTCAGTCAGTAATATCCTGTTTTTTTCTTTTGTGATCTCCGATGTGACTCTTCAGTCACTCAAGCCTCGCAACAGAAGACACCTCATCTTTTACTTCTCGGGAACTGAATAACATCATGATGGGGTGAGGGTGACCTTCCCTGGAGGCTTCATGAAATCCATTAGAGGTAAATTAATGTTTGAAGCGTGTTTGTGTGTGTGTGTGTGTGTGTGCGTGTTTGTGTGTGTGTGTGTAAAATTGTATGAAGGCATTTCTGGGAACTGATCATTTTCAGTTTTGCTCGGCCATTACGTACTGTATGTTGTCAAAATTGCAGTTTTTAGAACAATAATGTTTGTCATCATAACTAATCCTGTAAGAGCTGATTAAAATTGTGTTTACAGAGAAATGTGAGCTACACGTTTTGACATGTTCGTGAAGAACCTGATGATAAATCACAAAACAACAAATTCCAATCTCTTGGGGGCCATGTTCCAGCTTCACCAGCTGCTCGTCATCCCATTTATGGGAATGATTGCAACCAAGATGTTTAGACATTTAATCCCTCCACTTCCTCATTGTACAATTGATGGTCAGGCACAGCACAAGCGCACACGGGTGCAATGCTAACACCAAACAATAATGTCAATATTGGACAATTCCACGAAACCCCAGGTTAGTTACAGTGGGAACTTATCTTATATGGCAACTATGGTAAGGTTATCGGTCATTATGGTTATGGCAAACAGACTATGGTTAAGGTATTGTTAGATTAATGCTCTGTTCCTAACAGGTGGCAGTAACATGCCAAAATTATTATCAGGCGTCCATTCTCTCTTCTGCCTTTCATTACTGATGTTGAACCTGAGGCCCTGAGGGCCAAACGTCGCGATTTTGAAGCCTTCAGCTTTTCCCTGCTGATGTTCAGCCAAAGGCTGAGAAATCCACATCAGTCTGTTTATAGGGTCAATCATAACTACATTTCAGCTGTTACCTTAGTTTTTAAATAATGAAATAGATACAAGGCTGTGCTTTTGTAATCATAGATTGTTGTTGACACAGTTGGTCAGTCTTTGCTTTTACAAAAGTTGGAGATGTCCAGAACTAGAATCCTGTCCTCTTTTGAGCATGACTGTCGAATACGTCTTTACGCAGATGATACTAGTTTATATTTTATTGCTGATTTTGTTGAAATACTATAACTACCAAGAAATATCTCCTTTAATACACTGTAATATGCTCTTAACATGATGTAAATATACGATGTACATTTTTTCATGCCCTTTCTCACTGACACTAAATTTTGAGAGGGGCCCATCACTGCAAAGCCTGGCTTTTTACACAGAAACAGAACAAGCTTCATATTGAGTTACTTGGGGAAGATTGTAGGAGTTTTGTTACCATTTCTAGATCATGGAGATGTCATTTGTTCACCCAGTGAGACCATTAGTCTGTTGCTAAAGTACATTAACAGCAAACTGCTTTTGCAAATATGTGGTCATTTGAACTGATACAGTTTCCTGTATGGATTTGTGATCCTTAGACTAAGTAGAAGCATTTTTTAACCAATTAATTTTAATGGAATTCCTCATTAAATTCCTTCACCCATTAATCTGCATTAGCACACTTTAGCTGAGAGAAAAGCATTTCAGATCAGAGAATGCAGTTTTTGAGAACATGTTTTCTTTTCTGATGTTTGATAAAAAACATAATTAAGATTGGTTTCTAATCTAAAAACTAAAAAGGTTTTTTTTCAAGCATTAATGATGGCTATTGACAGCTACGGTAAGTATCAAGTGAGTGAATCTAAATGGTTTATCCAGATGAATAAATCTCGAGTATGAAGTCACATGGATTCTACACCTATATATCTCTAAACAGTGCTATGATGTAAAAGTCTGGCGAGATGAGCACGCTGGACTCTCATGAAACCCTTAATCCACAGTGTAACACATGCTTATGTTTGCTTTCACTCAAAAGGTACTATGAGACAGTGATAACAGCAGCTATAACAAAAGCACACTGAAAGAAAGATTAGGTTTGAGATTCCCACTGTAAAAGGAAGAAATAATGATGGACAGTTAGCCTTGAGGGGAAACGAGAAAAAAAGACAATGGGAAAAAAAGGAAAGAAATAAAGCGGAAGCAAAGAAGGCTGCCTGTGCCAAACACAGTCCTCCTGTGAAATAAATGAAGGAAATGATATGAGAAGGTAGGGGAAGTGATGCCAAATCTTGAGCTGAGGCGAAGCCCATCTCTGGGACTAAAATAATCCCTCCTCCTTTTGATATTTTGATAAATCTAGCACGTGCTACATCTGCACCCTGAGACAGCATGCTTTATGACAGCAATAAAGGTGGAAATGGGCAGAGATTTAAAGCAGCGGTGTTCTGATAGCGTCGAGTGGAATCCATGCCAGGACTGTTTGTAGGTGGTACCAAGTATCAAACAGATTCCTGTTCGCTTGCAGGGAGGCTTTTTAATTAACATAATGGAGGAAGAGAGACGATTAGAAGACTTGTACTGCACTGCAAAACTACAAGAACAGTTCTGTGATGTAAAACAGAGAAGGTGAAGAATCCGTTAGACGGTATTTTACTGGGAGAGAGATGTAATTATTTATGATCAAGATCTATGGATTCATCCTTGATATATGACTGCTAATTGTAACAAGGAGATAATGGTTGAACAGTGCTGTCTGTCACTGATATGAAAGTACCACTCAGCAAGGTAAATACAAGCAAAGTTTATGATACTTACTTTTTTGGTTCAGCAGGATAATCTTCACTAACAGCTAATGCTAAGCTAATGTTGGACTATAAACCAACTACATCACGGTCACATGACCAACCAGTCTCCAGTGTTTGTTGCCCCTTCCATCCTACAGTAAGAGTTTTTGCAGCAACATAAGAGGTCCTTCTCAGGCAAATGTAAACACAGGTTGCTTTGCAAATACTAACCAATAAACACTGTGCTTTTGACAAATGTACCAAAAGAAGGTACCAGGGCCAGTTCTAAAAATGATCTTCCTCTATTGTACTCTGTCCTCTGTTATGAACAGACAGACCTCCACATGTGGTAAGTATTATGGTGACTGATTCTCAGTAAATGCTTTTGTGTTTGTGCCATTACAGGGCTTTTATAATCTCAATTTGTCCCTCTATTCTTGTTGAAAAGCTCCTTACCTAACCTGCTGAAATATACTTCAGCAGAAGCTGTGCTCTGCAGTGTACGTAATGTACATCCTGCCATGGGGACTGTGTTCGTCACAAAAACTTGTCTTGGTTGTTGTTGTTGTTTAATGTAATGTAATTTGCCTCACGGTCCGACTAGCTGGCCTAATGGTTACATTACCAACCTGTTGGACAGGTTCACTGGACGTGAACATTAGAGAGTGGTTCAGCAAGCACAGAACATGCAATTAACACTGTGTGACTGGTGTTGAGCACCGTGATGCAGCAGGTACAACAGCTCCTCACAACGATGAAATTATTTGCATGGCTGCTTGAATTTCTCCTTAATATTGTCATGGTGATATGTATTGAAATTGCCTTTCATTATTAGTCTTTCGCCTAATAAATAAAGTTGCTCAACGTGCATTTGAAGTAAAAGAAGGATAAAAGTATTTGAAAGGCTCTTTATGAGCCAGTCATTGGGTGATTGATTGATGATGTCAGCATGCTAACATGCAAATTAGCACTAAACACAAAGTGCAGCTGGAATGCATTACTTTTTCAAAATATCAAGCAACATAAAAAAATTTTTACCATATACTGTATTACAATTCATTATGTGGGGAACATGAATATTTGTACCAATGTTTATGCATATCCGATGCTTATTGAGATATTTCATTTTCCAACCAATGAAGGGCCAGCACTGCCATCCCTAGAACGGCAAAAAAAATATGTATAATTATGATATCAGTCTATTTATTGTACCGGCTAACAGTAAAATGTTGCAGCAGTGTTACTCATTGATGTGTTTTTAATAGTTTTTAGACAACAATAGAGCTCTGTGGCACAGGGGAATTATGAAGACCAGGTTCATTATCAGGAGGATGACTTTATTCTTGGTTTTGGGTCTTTAATCGCATTTGTTAACAGTGAGAAAAAGAAATACTGTGAGTGTAAAATGAACTGTGCAAGTTCATTTTACACTTTGCCAACATGAAAAATAGTCTGCAGTCAGCCAGAGTATACATGAAGTGCATATCATCTGCAGTATGTAAACATCAACGTGGTCCTTTTATCACTTTTTTTATATTAAGGATTCTCTAATCACCACCGCAGAAATCTACAGAACTGAATTACAGACTGAGGTGTTCAAACATTGTTCTGATGTTTAATGCTTTACAGTCAATGTATAAGTCCCTCCTCGGACCGACATGAACCGAGAGTCTCTCTTCTTTAAAAGGACTCTGGGATTTTTCCTCTTTCCTCTCTCTGTCCTCCTCTCAGTGGGGAGATAACACATTGCCTCCTAGCCACCCTTGGAGCAGGGAATTGAATCTCAATTACCGAGGAGCTCCATCTTATGTTTCATGTATGAGTGACCTCATTAGTTAGTTACACTCTGCAACATGTATGGTGGCCGAGAACTCACTGCTCACATCAGCTGAGGTAATATCCCAAAGATCCATCCTCATGGTTTGCTTGTTTGCTGCAACATACGATTGATATGGTAATTCTGATTCCCATTATAATTCCATCATCAGACTGGCTCTTCGACATGTGAGTCAGTGCACCATTGTGTCAACTGTGTTGGCCCAGTTTGAGTAACTTTTCACTAAGTGTTCCAGACTCAGAGATGAAGAATTGGGGTTCACTGGCGCGTTGCAAATCGGCCAGAGTGATGCCTGGTGAAGTAATGGACCATGCTAAACTGCTAAATGAATGTATATGTAAATTAATCATTTTCAATTTCAATCAACTTTAACCGAATGCAACTCACTTATTACTTACGTGAAAGTAAAAGTGAGTTAATCTTGTGGTTTTGGTTGCTTCATTACGATGAACGTGGGCACTGGAGTTTATTTAGAGTCTCCATTAAGTATGCTGTTGTAAATACTCACGGGTGCCTTACATTTGTGCTAATCCACATCTGAAAATAGTCCCAAACGAATGCACTATTTACTCTTGGTTCAGTAACATTTTATACATTGACATTTCAAGCATACATTTGTGACCCATTTCTAAATACGTTTAGCTCAGAGGGATTGAATGGGGTTGGATGTTGGAAAGCACTGAGATACAGACTAAAGGCCAGGATTTAAAATGCAGAAATTTCACAGATCAGTTCGTTCCAATGGAATCACCACAATATGCAATAACCTCTGGTTGAGGAGGCAAAATTAATCTGTGTGAATGTTCCAGGTGGAGTTCAAATTTAATGAACCTTGACACATATATTTGTGACATTGCGCAATAGCATGCAGTCTTGACAGTGTTTTAAATAGTTTATTAGACAACAATGAAGAGAGACTAGATATACCAGGCTCATTATCAGAGGGATTACTTGTTAGTTCAGAGACCTGTATTTCCTCTCTTCAATAACTTAATCTATTGAATTAAAAGGGGGTGACTGTCGCTTGACAAGAGCTTCAGCCATTGTTGTTTATATGTAATTGGAGGCTACAGTGAGTCGCTATCAGAAAGTGACAAGACGTGCCAGGGCTAGCTGGTTAGCATGTTAGCTTTAGTAGAAGAAAAGATGTGATTGAGACTAGAGTTAACATTGGCGTTGCTTTCCACCTCTGGAGACAGATCTTGGTGAGTAAATTTCTTCGCACATTTCTTAAACACCTGTTAATGCTAACGTTAGCAGTGTAGCAATAGCAAAATTTACAAATAGCTCCTTTAAATGTTGTGCAATGGTGAACAGGTAAAAACAGTAGAGAGAAAATAGAGCTATTATGTCTTAGCTCACCAGACCCAAACTATTTCGTGTGGACAAAAGAATGTCAGCAAGCGTGACCCAGTATTGGTTTGGCCAAAAAATAATTAATATAAAATAATGACAAACATATCCTTTAAGACAGAGAGTCTTTGTCTTTTGAAAACTATTAAAATGGAGTATTCTAAAGCAGGTGGGATGCGCTGACATCTGGGACTAAATTTATAACTTCAACAACATTCATTTCCTGTTTGTTAAACTACATTAATCTATACAGAAACCTTGAATCACTACATTAGAAAAACGTTGAGCCCCTGGGAGGGCAAGACACACTAAAAAGAAAACAAAAACATCCGGTATCAGAAATCTGAGAGTGTAATTTCATTAACACACTGTATAGAACTAGGCATTGAGGAATATAGTGCTGAGCCTTAAAGCTGCCTTTTCCAATTCAGCTAAACCAAAAGGTGTGATGTTCCAGGCTCAGGCTCATTCATACCTTCCCAGGACAAACTGTACATGAGATCTACACAGAAATAAAAAAAAGAGAAAAGCTTAGAGCAGAGAGCTCATGTGATTTGTGTATGCATGCGTAGCTAGCTATCAAGTTAGCCTTGGGTTTTTAAGTTGGGGAAATAGTGAGTGGCTTAGGTTTCAGGGTATTATTCTCCTCTTTTCTCTCGCACACAGACACACAAAATGATTTAGTCTCTTCGTTGTCCTCCTTCTGTCTCTCAGACACACACACGAATAATCTCACACACACACACACACACACACAATCCTCCCAGTTGTTTTCCTCTCACCACAATAAATTTATCAGCCCATCCCAGCAGACGAGAGTCAGCCCAACTTCCTAGGCACGCCCAGAAGCCAAACACCACTGTGTGTGTGTGTGTGTGTGTGTGTGTGTGTGTGTGTGTTCGAGTTAGAAGAGAAGGGGAGAGATGGAAATACAGAGAGAGAGGAGGGAGAGACAATAAACACTAACATAGAGCTCTGAAAGTCAAACACTATTTGCCATGTAGATTACCCTCCTGTCATCTTTGGGCATTCATTTTTCATCCCAACTTGCTCCTGTGTAAGGACGAGCGCACGCGTGAATGTGTAAGTGGATTGAGTGTTCCTTAAATTTAGATAAAAATTTGATGATCCCTGGATACATGCCTGTGGGTGTACAGTATATGCGTGTATGCGCTGTCTGTCCTTGTGTGTGTGTGTGTGTGTGTGCGACTAACCGAGAAGCCTTTCATGATATTTTTAGCTCCTTATTCAAACACAGTCTGTAAAAGTACATAAAGGCCTCATTTTTCATGACAAACAGCACAAAGTTAACGCTCCTGACAAAAACCATAAAGTCAGCAGAACAAGAGAAGCCTCAGAAATACTCGTCTTCCTCCTCTGTATTCAATACTGTCAGTGCATCTTCAGAAAGCTTTAATATGCCACAGAAAAAAAAAAAAAAAAAAAAGCACCTTGCAAAAGTCAGGTGCTGTCAAAATGGGACTAAGTGAATGCCGTGAAAAATGCTGCTTACCTTCGTAATGTCACTCTCAAAGCAATTTCCACATAAATGGTAGCACATGCAGTCACACACACACACATGAACTCTCCAGGGAGACACAACACACTCACACAAAGTTTAAAAAAAAGGCTGCCAGAAACCTGTCTCCAATTAAATCCTGCCTACACTTTCCAAGTCATTAAAAAATGAGCTGGTGATGTGTTGTATCAAAAAAAAAAAAAGAAAACGGAAGAAAAAAAAAAAAAAGCTAATTTAGAAAGTGACGCCCGACTTGTTCTTCATCATTGCTGCCATTACATCACACACCTGTGTCTCACTCGCTGTGATAAATAGTTTTGATAAAGCGGCCCAGCTTGCTGAAAATCGATTGCACAAGAATGAGATTATACACCTGATGGGGCCTCCGTCACCGCGGTCGGCACGCCAACGCACAGCTTTCACACTGCTGCCTCTGAACTTTGTCGCACACTACTATATTATGTTTAATAATGCAGCAGTTTCAAGAAGTAAGTCAAAAACAGATAACACACTGAGTTCTGCTGAGTAATAACGTAAGGCCCAAGTCCTGTGTTTTTTAGAGAATGAAGAGACAATATTGAGTTCCCATTCAACTTTTCTTTAATTATCAACTTTCATAAGACAGCTTAGCTCAGTAGAAATGAGTCGCACTGCTGTGAAGTTATCTTTTTAATTTCATATGAGGGGGAACAGGCCTCCGCACATACTCATCATAAATTCTTAAGTTTAACTTTCAGTATTAGTAATAAAATTGTAACAACTTGTATTCTTCCTTATCCTTTTCTACCGGTGTAGATTACTACTTTAACTTCTTGTATTACTCCAACTACTGTTCCTTTGGATGCTGCTATTAATACTACAATCAGACAACAAAGCTGACAGTGATGTCATCTTACACGGTCGACAACTAAGGAGTTGAGGTTCGTAATGTGAGGGAATCGAACAGTGACGACCTCACATTGGCCTTAAAGGTCCCACATAGTATAAAGGTAGATGTCCATGTCTTGATTATAGAGCAAGTCTAGAATCTATATTAATACTGTGAAAGTACCAAAGCCTCAAGTCCACAGAGAAATGCACACAGCCTGTATTTAGAAACTGAGTCTTAAAACCAGCCGTCAGGACTTCTGGAACATTGTGATGTCACAACAAAGCAGTCACCAAGCCCCGCCCACCTGCAGGATTTGGTTTCTCTGACTGTTTTACCTGAAATTTGCTATATTTTTTTATCGGATCACTCAGAAAACAGCCAGCCAATCAGAAGAGAGGCTCAGGGCCCCCAGGAAAAACAGACTGAGTGAGCAAAAGTGTGCACGCAGCTACAGCAAACATCACAGGTCGATTTATAGAGGACAATATTATTACTATTTAGTTGTCATTAGAACTAGTACAGTAAGACCCAAGTTTAAATAAAATGCAAGAGTTGCCCTTTAAAGCAAATTATGTTACCTTTAAAAAAGAAGAAATAACATAACATTTCTTCTATAAATGAAAAGAAATGAATTCATAAGCCGTCAAACGTACCCTGGCTCAGTTCACCGCATTCAGAGGTTTTGCCGTCAAAGCAAAGCTTTAGTTTTTCCAGCCCAGTTTAGATGAAACCGTGCTCACTTCCGAATGACGAAAGCCTCCAGCTGTTGGGAGAAGTTCACTTTCAGGGTTTTCTGCCCGTCGCAGTTTCAATAAGTTTAGGCAATAAAACCACTTGGTTAGGTTTTAGGAAAAGATCGTGGTTAGGGTTAAAATAAAACCTTGCACAACTTTAACCCCTGTCCGTCGGAAAAAAGTTAGTTCACCAACTTATGATTCTTCTCTACCTGTGGTACTGTTCTACTATCTTTTAGCATTTACCTTTATCTCATAATTGTGGCTATTGTTCAAATTTTGCATGATTTTCCTTCAAAAGTTAGACGTTGCTGGTTGATGGACTTATAAGACAACATCCCTCAATATGAGAGATACAGCATCCTGAAGTCAATGGACGCGCACATATCAGGCTTTCATATATTATGTTTTGTCTTCATGAGGAAAATGAGCAGCGACGGAACTGCTCACCAGGTATTATCACACATCCTGGATGACTGCGCTCTGTTTGTCAGTAAATATCACGAGTGATTATGAACACAGTTCGAACAACACTTAACAGGTACACACCGAATAAATGGAGTGTTACTGAGGAAAACTGCAAGCCAGCTTGGAGCTATAACTCATCACCATCCTACTGGAACAGGAACCATCTTATGCAACACAATCCCAGTCCAGCTGTCCAAGCCTCATCTTTCTTATTCACTGTAAACACCTTCAGTACCTCCTCAGCCTGTCTCAGCCAAAATTAAAACTGTAATCAGTAAAATGTGTATTTTATCAACAGAGCATCATGTACTATGAAGTTAAGGCCTCAAACAACAACTTATTGTGTTTATTCAAAGGAATTAAGAGATTTTAATCAAGCAGCACTTTCTTTAGTGGAAAAACTGATTGATTTGTCAAACCCTTTTAATGCACATTTTCAATTTGCACATTTAAAACCATGAGTGGATTGAGCTTGAATTGGTTTTGGTTCTTAAAACCACAGATTTATCTTCTTATGGGTCAAAACTTGAAAAATGAAAAAAAAAGGACCTTTAATACAGCCTTATTTTCAATGTATTATATCTTAAAGCTGTCTACACGAGTATTACAAAGTTTCCTTGTGCCCACAACAGTCTTACCAACTGATATATTGCACATGAAAGGATTAACTGCTCAGTCCTTAAACCTAAAACCTTTTTCATTACTGACACATCCACTGATTTGGTTTTTAAATAGTCATTCCAACAAAATCTCAATGGCTTCCCTTTGCCATAAAACTAAAACCTCTTTCAACACAACGTCACCATTAGCAGTTTGTCCACCTCGACATGTTTCACATGATCCATTACAGCTCCTACCTGATTCCATGAACTCTTGGTTGAAGCTGCTCCAGGCCTCTTTGCTGTTTTCCAGGTTCTCCTCCATGACCTTGATGTCAGCGAAGGGACAGTTGCATTCCGGGAAGCGGGAGGAACACCGGCACCAGCAGTCATTGTTGCTGCAGAGCAACTCGCCCTCCGAGTTGCACGCCACATAGCTGAGGGCTGCCTCCACAAAACGCCCACGCAGGAACTCTGGCAGGACATCTTGCAAGCCTGGGAAAAGAGAAACACATGGTAAAGTTTTTTTTTTTCCATTTTATTCAAGTTTCAAGCTGGTTCCACAAGATCGATACATTACAGAACATTATGAAAGGAAGTTTTTACCTGCCACATCATCTCTTAAAAGCAACAACATCATTTTAGCCTCAGCGACCAGGAATCACTGCTGACAGGCTTGTTGCGAAAGGTACTATATATCTTCACAAATTGCAACTGAATATTCCTTTAACAGACATACATTTTTAATCATGTAAACATGATTTTTCAATTCTGTCATGCATTCAGTCTATGACACCAAAGTGACAGCTCTAATTCAAGCTTCAATATACACATCAGAACATAGCTTTTTAAACACTCATCTGCCGAACAGCCTGCACAGCACCGCTGGATATTGCATAGAGACACTGACACTAATAACATGTTTTATCATGGCTGAGGCCAATAGAAATGACACGTGCAAAGACAACAGCTCATCAGCTGGCTGGGTCTGTGTGTGTGTAAAAGTGTGTGTGTGTGTGTGTGTGTGTGTGTGGGGGGGGCGCTCTTGTCTGAAAAGAACAGTCAATCAGCTCAACTCTCTGTTCTGTGGCTGATTGGTGAAGAGACTTCACCTACGTACAGTTGCCGTGGTATTACCACAGGGACTTGAAAATAGGTTGTTTTCTCTCCTCATATCAGCTTCAGTGGCAGCTCTTGCTACAGGTTCTGTAGGCGCATATACAATATGTTTAGAAGCTTGCTCAGGGGCATGTTCTAGCAGTTTTAGGAGCTATCAGTTGCAACTGTCAAGCTAGTCCGCAGTCGCCATAAACAACCTGCTGTTCCAAACTGCCATGTACAGGTTGTTTCCTATTATTTCTCCTTCCCGCTGTGTGATGGAGACGCTCAAAGCATCATGAGTGCATTATTTTTACTTGGTCCATCTGTTTTTGTTTAACAGCAGTTGAGCCTTATTTTCATGATCAATGCACAGAAATGTGGAAACACTGAACATTTGCTTTCCTGCTGTGCATGTTAGATCATTCATTCTTTGATTTGCCCTTAACCAGAATTTTTTCTTATTTCATATTACTTTCTGACTTCAACTGGCTAAAGTTTTGCTATATGGAGGTATTTTAAGGTGTTTGTGGTTGCATCTAAAGTCTTTACAATAAATGGAGAAAATCAAACAGGATTTTTTTTTTTGGAGTATTTCAAATGAATAGAGTCAGAGCTGCACTCACAGGGACCACACCACACATACAATTCATGCATGCAATGCTAGCTAACAGCTAAAGTTAGCTTCTCTTTGTCACAAACACAAATAGCAATTCAAGGCGAATATTGCTGGCCTGTGTATCGCTTGAACATGCAGTACAATTTAAAGGTCACATATTGTATAAAGGTAGATGTCCATGTGTTGTTTGATTATAGATCAGGTCTAGGTTTTATATTAATACTGTGAAAGTATCAAAGCCTCAGTCCACAGAGAAATGCACACAGCCTGTATTCAGAAACTGAGCCTTAAAACCAGCCGCCAGGACTTCTGGAACTTTGTGACGTCACAACAAAGCAGTCAAGCCCCGCCCACCTGGACCCACCATCCTACCTTGCAGGATTTGATTTCTCCAGTAGTTTACCTGAAATCTGCTATATTTTTATTGAATCACTCAGAAAACAGTCAGCCAATCAGACGAGAGGCTCAGAGCCTCCTCTCTTCTGATTGGCTCACCGACCTGTTGTTACTAAAGCTCCAGAGAGAAGCCTGAGAGAGGAGATGTAAAACTACACTGAGATGGTTTTTAGTTCTTAAAACAACAAATATATCTTCAAATAATACACCATAAAAGTGTAATTGTGTAGTTATTACACACACGTTAAAATGGAGTTTGTTTTTATATAGTTTAAATATAAGATTTGTGATGTACTAATTGAGGACCTAACCCACAACTAAGTGCTCAAGATGTGGGAAACACTGTCAGTCTTCATGTCCTTTAACAGCAGGGTAACATCACAGTTTCAGTTTCACTGCTTTCATTATTCAAATTATATTAAAATTCAGTTAATTCAATCCAAACTTTACTCCAGACTCACAATAGCAAGACACAGTGGTGTGCTAATTATGGTGCCAAAGTTTCCTGACTATGCAGTGTATTAAACCAAATCAAAAGCTGCTGTGTGATTTTAAAAGTGCATCATCGTGCGTTAGAAACCAGCAGGCAGCTTTCATAAGACTTTCAGCGTGGTGTTAATGCTGCCTCTCTGAATCTGTCTGTTGGTCCATGTCTGGCTCCCTGTCTGTCGGGCTAATAATCATCAATTTGTTGTGTCAAAAGCTTCCTCTTTCCACTTCACAGTCTCATTCTGGATGATTTTCAACATCCAAGGTAATCCCGCTGTGCCCTGCTATGAATATGCATGTCTCTTCTTTGGTATTTACTCTTTCAATGGCTTGGAAAGAGATGTAATTAGTCATATTTTTCCTCTTCCGTGCTTTGGCAGGTACGATGAGGCTTTGGCGTGTGTGTGTGGGTGTGTATGTATGTACTAGTTGCAATTCTGGCAAGGTTTTCTTCAGTTTCGGAGACAGCTAAACACCAATCATTATCCAACTTTATCCCACTTTCTCTTGCACTTCCACCTGGATGTATGTTGATCGTTCTTTCTTTCTTTCTTTCGTTCTTTCTTTCTGCTTAAAGGATGTGACTGGTGGAAGCAGGAACATGTAGACACGGCGTTAAGCTCACTGAAGACTGCCATTCATTTCACTTAACGTAAACTTGCATAAGAGTGTTTTCATTTGATAGAAATATCTTAGCACTAATTGGAAATTTCCCCATTGCTTGTACCTTTTTACCTGATGACATGTTTCCAGTAAGTGGACCTTGTGCTGGGAATTGTTTTTCAAACTATCCTTTTTACAGTTAATTAAGCTCCTTCTTTGCTTCCACAGCCACAATTATCTGTTGACATCTTGACACTATTACCTCCATGATCGCGGCTTGATATTAACATCTCTACATATACACCAGACACTGTCCTCCTGTTTGACACACAAGCTCATGATTGCAAGCAGCAAATTATGACCCACAGTTATGTTTTACTGAATAGAAATAGAAATAACCATGACGATGAAGGTCCTCTAACCTATAGCTAACTATTATGAAACAGTTTTCTGGCCCCAGTCGTCATTATAATAATTGTATATGAAGGAGAAGTGAGGAAAAGAAAGTCTGTGGCTGTCAGGCATGAACTTGTCAGTGACTCTTCCTCTCAGCTTGTGGCTTTTCACCTTTGACACACACGTTGTTCTTACAGCGGTACACGAGTACTCCTCAAAATGTTAGTCACATTCATCATGCGGCTCACATCTGCTGATCCGAAATGAAAGAGAACGCACACTTCACTCGTCACGTAACGTGTCTGGCGGGAATATTAACCCCTGTGTGGCGTTTCATATCGTTTGACGCCACACGAGCCTCAGCGATGCAATTAAGCCAGCGAGCGTGTCGCTGAAGTGGGAATGATATGGCAGGCTTATTCTGGTTGAAAGAGGCCTTCAACATGACTCTTTCTGAACTGTCAGGATACACATAAACTCTGAGAGAGGGATTAGCTGAAAAAGAGTCACATCCTTGAGCATTTGAATGGAAGCTAAAAGGAAAGTCTTTTCAAGTGAGCACATCACTGCAGGGTGAAAGTTTTCTAAATTATACATCAACTTTCCGAGAACCTGGACAGCCTTGTTTTCACTTTGACCACTGTTTACTTTTAACGAGTGCCGGTGACAGTTTCAGGACAGGTTTTTTGGGACATGGTGGGTCATGGCGTTATCCTGCATCCATCCTGTTAACCTGTATTTAATTTCAACTTCATTTTTCATAACAGTTTGAAACATAATATTGACCAACTTGCATTTAGGAGAGATTCAATTGAAAATAATCACTTGAAATAATATCTTTAGTACATTTCTCTTTCTCATAAAACGATTAATTTTGGCATAATAAGGGGCGAGAGAGAGGGGATGGCGTGCAGCATGGGCCCCGGGGCCAGAGTCGAACCCAGGTCACTGCCGCGAGGACTCGGCCTTGCTGCGTGGCACACGCTCTACCAGGTGAAGCTACCAAGAGGAGAGAGCACATTAGTCCACTTCTAGCTGCTCTGCATCGGTTTTCTGTTACATTTATAATTGATTTCAAGGTCCTCCTCCTTATATACAAAGGCCTTAACGGGCAGGGAACAAGCATCATTGGTAACTCCCTGATTAACTATGTACCTCCGAGAACACTGAGACCATCGACTGCGGCTTTAGTGAATTTAACGGCCCAAAGCTACGGAACACACAACCTATAGATAAGCAAGCTCAAATCTTATCTCTTCAACTCAGCCTTTAACTAGCCCTGAAATCTTGCATTTTGCTCCATATTTATGCAGCGCTCAGTCCTTCTTTTAAATGCCTTAAATGCCTTTAAAGTACTGATGTCTTACCGATTTTATGCTTTCCATGTAATCGCTTGATTTTGTTTATTTTAATGATTTATACTTTCAAGTGAAGCACTTGATGCTGCATTTCTTGTATGAAAGGTGCTATACAAATAAAGTTTATTTATCATTATATCAGTGAACACAAGCTTTGTTGCATTTTGATTCTTTTTTTTTTTTTGTTCACTTGCTGAAAATGTGCACACAATACAAATTAATAGATGGAAACCCACCTACAGTCTCTTATTGTTCCCAGCATTTTCTATTCTCAACCACCACTGCTTTTGTCTTACTGCTGAGACAGAGCACAGCTCAGGGTTACAGACGACATAACAATCGTCACATAGACAGTGATTTAAAAAAAGGAGCAGCCACCAATCATAAACCTCCATTCTGAATGTCACAAGAAATGCTGAAGATAGACGGGCGCAGATGTTCCTGCCTTCCTTTTGTATTCCAGTTTTATTTATAACCTACTTCTATTTGAATTATAATTAATCTAATGTCCATGTAATTGTATTAATTACATACTGATCTGCGGAGAGAGTACTAAAACACAATTTCATCACTCAGTCATCGATCAATTATCCTCCACATTGTGAATTGTAGAAAGTGTAATTAGACTTAACTTTGGATTGTCTTTTATCTGATGGGGAAAAAAGATGTTAGAGATAATGGATGAAAGGCTTCATCTTACTTGTCTTGATTTGACCCTTTTCATTTGTCTTTTTGGTCGGAAAAACAGTGGCTTGGAAAAAAAAAAAAAAAATCTCTGCTTGGTTTTTTTTTCCTCTTATCTTTTATCTCTCTTTCCACTCCCCGCTGTGAATTTCAGGAAGAAACCTGTGGGTATCCCCTTTTGATGGACGCTTTTAGGGTCATTACCCATAGAGCTTTGCTTGCTTCCATCCAGCCACAGATTTAGATCACCCCAGAAGACCAGAAATGGCAGACCCATGGTTTCCTCTCTATCTCTATCTCTCAATCTCCAGCAGGGAGCACACTATCCAATTTTGGGCAATTTGAAGCTCTTAAGCCTCCCCCATGATCACCACCCCTCTGTCACCAGTGTGTGTCTGAGTGTGTGCGTGTTTTCTCTAAGCCTTTGCTTTTGTGAGTGCTTGGTCCACTACACTGGAATGCACTCTTGGCTGTAGGGGAGATGGTGTTGGTACCCTTGGCCTGTGCTCCCACTCTCAGAGCCTTAGGCCTTGGCAGGGACCCAACTTCGATATACAGTACACTACATGCAGGCTGCCACAGATGCTGCAGTATCACTCACACACACACACACACACACACACTCTTTCTGTCTCTCTTTTATGCTCATCTTTACGCCTGCCTGTCTTTTCCTCTCTCTCTCACTCAGACTGTCAGTTGAATTTTCTGCAGACTCATTGCAAAGAATGAAATGCACATTTTCATCAGCTGGAGTCCTCGGCTGCTTTGTTCTCTCTTGTGACAGTTTGGTTTTCTGTCACAAAGATTCAGCCGCATGGTGGATGTATGCAAAATGCAGGGAAATTAGGTTGGGAGAAGATAAGACCCGCTTGGTGTTGATAGAGTAAGAGCCTTTAAGTCTGAGGTCACTAGACCCAGACCTATAATCTATAAATCATTGAGCATTATTAAATTATCTATTTAAACCCAGCAGCTTTTCTAGCCTTACAGCTCTGGTTTTGTGGCCCAGTGAACTCACAGACCAGTTGAATGCGTTGTAAATCATTTCAATCTGGCTTTCTATTTTTGGCCTTAACCACAACAAGAGTCTTCTAGGCAGATTTGAAAATGGGATTGGCATAAAAGGTACGGCTCTTAATTGGTTAACTGGTTTTATTAGCCTTGGCGACCATGTCTCTAGAAAACATAAAAGCCTTTTGGTATTCCGCAGGGTTCGATTCTTGGTCTTTATTATTTTTTAAATATATGCTGCCACATGGTAATATAATTATCACCTGAGAAATGTAGAGTTAGACCCTATTTTACACTATAAAACGCCACATACATGACTCATGCAACGCACTTTATTCAGGATTACCATTTCTATACAACTCAGCAGCCAGTTTTAACAAAAACCAGGAAAAGAGATCACATTACTCCAGTTTTGGCAAATAAAGTTCATTATTATTATTATTATTATTGTTATTATTATAATCATTGGGACTTGAGTCAGTGAGTGAGATACGAACACAGGGGAGAGATGAGATGAGAGACAACAGCTGGGTGAGTGGAATATAAGAAGGAAAGAAAGTTGTTAAAGCTGTTCAATTGTTAAGATGTGTCGAGATCGTTTATTAAAAAAGCTGTTGAGACTGTTCAGATGTGAAATGACATCAACAATAAAGAAGAAAAAGGGAAACTCAAGCTGTGTCATCGTGTCACTTTTCTAAAATTAAGCACTTTATTTTAAGATGCGCATCTTTTCAAAAGCTCTCTATAACTTATTACAGTGCTGATCTTCCTTGAAATGAGACAAGAGCATTTAATTATTATTAGAGTACTATTATTAGAGTGTACCCCTGGACTCACGTTTGGGACCTTTGCTTGAGGAAATTTCTAAAAGGGAATTTTCTTTCTAACTACGGTAAATGGTAAATGGACTGCACTTATATAGCACTTTTCTAGTCGTATTGACCACTGAAAGCACTTTACACAACAAACCACATTCACTCACACATTCATAAAACACCTTTTCTATCACACACACACGCTGCTGGCACAAAAGCTAGCTGGACGTGTTTGAATTTTAATTGTATACCCCTGCTATAGGTCTTTCAGCTACAAGGACAAAATGCCTCCATAGTCATAAGTGGAGGATTTCTCATCTGGCACTTTCCCTCTACCTTTCTTCAGCTCTCCCTCCCCCTAAACAACCCTTACATTTGAGACCACTTAGCCACTTAGGGCTGTGATGTCAAAGGAGGCACAGATAGGAAATTTGGCGAACGAAGTGCGTTTTACAGTGACAGGTGGTGTGTTGAGATTTTGTTTCAGCGACTGCCCAGACTTAGGCCCGAGCAGAGGGAGGCACTTGACAGATCTCTCACCCTGCAGGAAGACACAAGTGTCACACAGCATCTGTCCCTGGGCCCTGCTCCTGCCGCTGATGGAATTCCAGCAGAGCTCTAAAGTCGTGTTTGGGGGAGGATCTGTTGGAGGTTTTCCTGGAGTCTCTCTGTGAAGTCCAATACTCTGAGAAACTCCTTTGACCGTGTGATACCACCAGGAGCAAGCCCACATTGTGTTCCAAGGACATCTACACTCATAACTCCATCGGCGGGTTCCTGAACAGACTGTGATGAAATAGAAACATGAGCTTTGCCTAATGGGGGATAGGACTTTTCAGGATTCAGCGGCTTGTATTATGGTCGATAAAGAAAACCTACCTCAGGGTGCGTTACCAGGTAACAGGACAGACCTGTCCAGGGTGTACCCCTCCTCTTCCCCAATATGTGCTGGGATAGCTACTACAGCAGTTGTGGTCAGTCGAGTGGAAAGACCTGAACTGTTTTCATGGCATTTGAGAATCTGCAGGAGGGAGATGACTTCATCCTCTTTTCCGACTCACCCACAGTTTAGGGAGTGACTGAGTGAAGAAGAAGAACTGTGTTTGCAGTTTCAGTGAAGGTCAGTCAGCAGCCGACTCTGATGATTGAGAAGATATAACCCCCCCCCCCCGTAGAAAAGCAGAGTGCTGAACGACAGAGTAGGCTTATCACAGGGTCGTTGCAACAAACAGACGCATACTGCAGCCACATGTGAAGGTGACAGAAACTACCTAAGTAAGAAAGTGGAATGGAGGGTTTGTTGAATATGATAACAGGATAATTCCAGTTTAAAACTCAGGTCTCACTGATTTGGCCAACATTTCTATCACTTCACATAAACAAAGCTCTTTCCTGCTTTCTTTCCTCCTTTCCCCCTCCCTGTGGGCACCAGAGTGGGATGATGAAGCAAGAAGCCTCATTGAGACATTGCCACAGAAACTCCTGGCCTGGGGACTGATGATGGGTGTACATCTCAGATGCATAACAAGAAGAAGGACAGTCAGTGCAAGTATAATAAGAATGGAGGGTTGAACCAGGAAGTCAGGCTGTAGACTCTGATGGATGTCTGCCTCCGCCACTCAGACTAGTTTCAGGTAACATCCTTATTTATCCAGAATCATATAAACTAAAAAACAATTTGTGTGAAATTTTGTCATAATTGCTGTGTGAAGCCTTTTGAAGGATGGTTCTGGGAACACCGTCACCGCAGGTCATGGTAAACCTTCTGTCAGGAGTAACCAGGCCGCTCATCTGAGGTGTGGGGATGAGTCATACGTAAGGCCTGGATCCTTCACCAGCACCAGTCCCACACCTGCCTAAGGATGTTGTGTTCTATATACTTTTGTCCAATAAGACTCACATGGGTTACTGTGGTGAGAGCGGGTTGCTTTCTTTGGAGATTATGTAATCAGCTGTCCAAGCCAACTGATACATCGGTTTCTATATTTTGTGTCCCTGTTTCTCCCCCACACACTCCTCTGTGTTATTACTGGACTTGCTCTTCCTGGACTCTCGTGTTGTCGATACAGTCATAGTCAAGTGCACCACCCACACTCTGCACAACTAATAACTGAAGAGGTTTTATTTTGAAGGCAAAAAGCCCTGCAAAAACGTTCAATAAAAACTAGAATAGTACTCCGTAGAGTGCACACCTCCGCCAAGGACAAGCAGTCTTACACTCGCTGTCAGATCCAGATCCAGATCCAGATTATCAAACTGTGCAATGTCATAGATCTCAACACCATAAATATGTTAGAGTTTTTCACATCGACATTCATACTTTTTTTCCTGAGAAATTGACAAAAGTGTGGAAAGTTGCAGTGTGAAGGGAAGTGGTAAAATAAACATTCCTGGGTCGACCCGGCATCAAATCAGTTCAGTACCTACTGTGTAATCCTGCTGACAAACAAACAAACAAACGAACAGGCAGACGGGTAAAACAAAACCTCCTTGATGGAGCTAATAAACATGTTGCAGCTATAACTCTGACTATTCACTCATAGATGCTAGTCAGCGGTTTGTTTTTCATAATGGCCATCAATCACAGAATATCTGATTTCACTTCTTCATCTGAAGAGTGAAGAGTTGTAACCACAAAGAAGCCACATGATTTTTGCTTTACCCTCATTCAGAGCAAGTGAGAGAGGGAGAGACCTGAAAGTAGACTGGAGTGTTATCTGACCCCAAACAGAGAATATAAATTGGCCAAGTATCTCCACTCTGTCGGAGATACGAGGCAGAGACGGATCTTGACCAAACACAGGCTCAGTCGCCACCAACCAGCAGCTTCTTACTGACTGTAATAAAATTATAGCCTACATCTGCTGTGACTGTATAGTTCACATGTAGCCTCCACGTTCTCCTTTCATAACATGCAATTACTAAAACATTATTTATTGGCCCGTTTCTTGTGCAAACGAAGATTCTTTTCATATTCGTTAGTCAGACGCAAATGTTCGAGTTTGACGAACATAGTGGCCATGTTTATAACTAGCCCCGTATCTGTATCTGTTACTGGTTTGTGGCCTTGGATGGACTGAGTCCGCCCCTGCTTCATGGGGTGTGTACAGTATTAAGGTATTAATGCCTGCAGATGTGTGGAAGGACGCTCTAATTCATCCATTTATAAAATGACCACCTAATTCCTAATCCACTTGAAGGTTTTACATAGAGTTACTGCTCTGAAACACGGCTATTTCTTTTCATTTTGTTGTAGCCAGATCCCATGCTGATAATACTCATCATTTCAGAAGCACAGGGCATGCTGCCTGCATACCAACAACACTATTGCCTTTGGGCTCACAATGGAAAAGCAAATTATACTTCAGCTCTGGAGAAAGCTGAAGTACCCGCTGTGAAGCAGTGGCTCAATGAAATGTGACACCTCACACTTGGGATTAGGTAGAGTCTCAAGAACAAACTTATATGAGTAGAAAGTTTTCTCCCCCTTTGTGTCCTCTTTGGAAAAGGCTAGTGATTATTCCTCATAGTTCTTAAAGGAAAGGACAAGGCCGAGTGGCCAAGGAGGATAATGATGTTTTGATATTCTCTCCTTTTTCTTTATGCTCTTTTAATCTTTTTGTCCATTAGACAGTCTGCCCACAAGCTCGTTCTCTTAAAGCCTTCATGTGCCCGAAAATCTTCAGGAAAGTTCTGATCATTACTTCAGTAGTAGTTCTAGAAGTAGAAGTTATTAACACCTGGAGTAACACAATCCACAGACAGAGGAAATGAGCTGCATTTTACTGAAAATAGGAACAAGGTAGTTAGCATGAGCAGTGATAGCCGCCATGAAAGCTAAAGAAGTGGACTCCATTGAAAAAGGACAGAAGCCTATGAGCCTCCGTTTGATTAACAAGCGATATCTGAAAACTGTGATGACGGCCATCATAAGATAATTAGTGGTAATGCAAAACTTTTTCGCTGTTCATTAATTTTTGCCATATTTGTATTTTCATTGACACACATCAGGAAACATATATTATTTTTATTCAATATGAAACAGAGAATACTGTATTTAAGTGTCTATGGCCTGTAGTTTCACAGCGGTGAAGACCCACAGTGGTGTATGCAAAGCTGGTGGCAGAGGTGGAACTAAAAGTAAACAAATATTAGGGAAGAAATCAAATAAACTCAACAGCTCCTCCAACCAAACAAAACCATATAGCTTGATGAGGTTTTTTTCAACCCTCTGAGACGACCCACAGGAATGTCTCCTGAAATAGAGCAGCAGGTACCGGAAGACGGTTGTCACGGTTACAATAATAAACACGTGGACTGTGGCGAAAGCGGCACAGCTTCCTTCGTTGCCATGGTTACTATAACGTTTCTATAACGATCGAGGGCTTGTTTAGGTTTAGGAAAAGATTATGATTTGGTTTAAATAAGTACTTCCTTTAGTAGCGAGTAACGTAATACGTTAGAATAACGTGGCAACAGTATAATAGAGCACCAGCAGACCTGGGATCAGGAGAACACCAGCCTCCAACCATTATGTGCATAAATTAGTAAAATAAAAATAATAACTTTTCTCTATAAACCTATTCCAGTGCGAGTAAGAAGTACTATATTAAAACTACTCCAACATGTAAAATTTACTCAAAAAAGTAACTTATTATGTGCATATAATGAGGGACTTAGAAAAGATGGTAGAATGCAGAGTAGATTGTTCCTGCACGAGTTTATCAGGTACTTCTATCCTAAAACTCATCACACAACTTCATTGAGAGGCTTCAGCCTCCACTCAGACAAATCATATTTACCTCAGGTCGTCTGAGGA
This sequence comes from Seriola lalandi dorsalis, assembly GCF_002814215.2. NCBI lineage: Eukaryota > Metazoa > Chordata > Actinopteri > Carangiformes > Carangidae > Seriola > Seriola lalandi. The sequence continues at coordinate 604,540 of NW_019524734.1, read as the reverse complement.
GAAACACTCGTCCTGTCATCTTGAAAGTAAGAGCATGAGTCTCCTTCATTGTCAGATTTATTGTCTCCTTAAGTGGTTCATTTATCCAATTTCATTTCCGTCTGCACACAGACCCCCCACCCCTCTTACTGAAGATTAAACATTGGTGTGGAGATAATAATGGCTTGTTCCTACAGAAGATACTTGTAACTGGTCTGTGTCTGCAAAGCATCATACTGCACCTTTAAACTGAATTGCATTCAAGACAACGAGGTCGTGAAGCCAAGAAAAAAATGCCCCGACTTCTTCTTGTAGCATGATTGAATGTGAAAGAGAGGTTTCTCACTCCACCACTATACGTTTTTATCAAACATGAGGGCCAGTCCAAAGATTACCATTTGAGCTTTGCCTGTGCACCGAATGCTCCAGGTGTGGTTGCAGGGGTTAGGCTGGGGTCGGCGTGGCCAGACACGGTCCACCTACAGCCGGGTAAGATGACAGATTCCCCAGGAGACTGAGAGCCAGTCAGGCAGAACAGACATATAAACTACTGCAGCGTAAAGTAAAGGGTCATCGGGCCTAGCTACTACACACAGGAGGTGAGAGGCTCGGCGCTGAGGGGGATGGAGGTGGTGGCAGTGTGTGTGTTCAAGTGTGGATGCAGAAAATTTTCGATCTTCTCAGTGGGGCTTTTCTTCAGGGCTGTGACTTGTGTGTGTGTGTGTGTGTGCATTAATTAAAGATGAATATACGTGAGACAATGTATATGTCTGTGTGTGTTATCCAGCCTTACCCTTTAGGTGGATCTTATTTTCCGGGCTGTGCACCAGCACAGAGCTAACTGAATCCAAGCTGTCGTAGTTACTGCAGCCGAGGGGACCCGTCCTCGTTTCAGTTACCTAGAAGACAGAAGAAGAGCAGATCTATTTACTGCACTGATACAGTCTATATGATACATTTTTTTCAACAATAATTCCACATTAGCAGTGATTTCCCTCTGAATGCAGAGAAAACTATCGCCATCTTTCGCTTCGCTTCCACACCTGCAGCCACAGCTGCCTGCAGTGCGTCGGCTGTCTGATGGAGAATCGTGGAGGAGGAGAGATGAGAAGTGCGAGGGAGAGAACAAGTGCGGGCGTTTGTAAAAGATTTCAACTTTGAAGCAGCAAAATCACAGACAGAAAGAGAAGGTCACAATCAGCCGAATGACTTTTAGCAGTTATCTGCTTTTACAGACGTCTGATAATCGCCATTGTTACGTGTGTCCAGATCTGTCGGTGCATCAGATATTAAAGATATTAGAGCAGGAATCATGACCTTTGATGTTCGTGGTCTCACCGCAGACATTGATTGGTTACAGTTGCTTCTTCCTTAAAACCTTACATGGCTCAAAAACATCATTATGTTTGCTGATTTATTTCTTCTTAAAAAAACGGGGAAGAAATAGTCTCTTACACTGATATGGTTAACTATGGTTAACGTGTTTCTGGCCACCTGGTGCAAGCCAAATATCACGTCATGTCTTCTCTGCCTTGCCACGTTGAGCGTTATGGCGTCTTACCATTTTATTTGGTATAATGTCTATGTGATATTATCATTGGGAGAATTTTCTCATCACCCTTAAGAAGTGAATACTGGGTGTAATGTCCTTCCTGTACAGTATTTAGGAGACAGTTTTATTACTAACTGCTGCACATTTTCCCCTTTACCCAATTAAAGGCCCATCCACACCGAGAGAGAAAGACAGATGTAACCAGAACTGTAACGATAACAACGTGAGCATCCGTCCACATTGGTGAATGATAACGTTCTGTAAAGAGTTCTGCCGAGCACACGCCGCACGCTCCAGCTGTGTCGGGGGCCCTAAAATGGGAATTGATTACCTGTTATGCTGCACCTGAAAGTGTTTGTTTTACTGCCATCAATTAGTTCACATTAAAGATGCAGCCAGAGAGAGCAGATACAGCATTGATAAAGCACTTGATTTCGATTTTATTAATCTTTATTATTACTAAGAATAAGAATGAATGAGAAAAGAGTTGAAAAGTCGCTGCAGCCATGGTTCGGGGTGTGTGTGTGTGTGTGTGTGTGTGTGTGTGGGGGGGGGCGCTACACTTTATTACTGATAGAAAATATGTTCAAAGACCATTTTACTAATCCACCCTCCTGTGTGGACCAAATACTCAGTTCATACATTACTTCCTTCTATGCCCCTAATAACATAACGAGATGCTCCTCTTTTTAAGAAAATGTCTATAGCAACAGAGTAGCAATGAAACTGTTCTGAAAACCAAGGTCACCTGAAATATCCTTAAATCAATTTTATTCATCTTAATTCATTTCTGTACTTTTATCAACACACCTTCATCCTCTCCGTGTTTCTCTGTGGGGACAATAAAGAAGAGAGAAGCTCACTTACAGTTATGTGTGTGTCTCAATAGGAACTAAATGGAGTTTTTATTTCTCTAACAAGAACAACCAAGTTACATGAAAGCTAACTTTTCCTTAGCTGAAGAGACGTCCCTGAAATTTCTACAGTCAAGGTCAATGAAATATTAATCGTAGCTCAAACATCTGACATGGATATACTGTAAGTGCTGCTGAGATACATGTGATAGAAAATATGATGCCTTAACAATATCCCACTTGACATTCTGTGTATGACTTCTCTGCTGTAGGGCTGCAAATTGAGAAAAAAAGAGGAAGAAAAGAAAAAGAGCAGACTTGAATAATGAGAGAAATTCAGAGGAAGAGAGCGAAAAAGTCAAGTGTATAAAGAGACAAAGGGTAAACGTGGGAGAGACAGAAATGTTCAAAGATCAAGCTCGAGACAGAAATAACATGAGGAATAAAGACAAAAGGAAGAAAGAAAATGAACATTACAAAGAATATCAAAGGATACAGCAAATAGTTAATTTTTTTGAAGATCGCATAAGAAGATGGATGTGGCCTCTGGCAAAGCAATTCTCTTGCTAAATCACTCTATTTGGCAAATGATGCAGCCTGCGTGAATCAGCCATTCTTAAAACAGCCTCACATCTTCACACTCTCCCTTGCATTAAGATTGCATCTATTATCAAAAGAAATGGAAGTTACCCTTCAAGGCGCTGCAGAAGATACACATCTCAAACATGTCTCAAATATCATCTCGCCAAGAGATAAAGGCGGGAAGCAAAGGGAGATTAGTGAGGGGGAAAAGAGGCCGTTTTGGGTTGTTGTTTAAGCCACAGATGTGGTCACAGATAATCAGTGCTGTCATAATGAAAGAGGAAACTGTTGCGTCTCATTCATGTTTTTGTATTGAGTCAGGAACAAAATCAGATCTGTTCAAATTGAACTCTATCAAAGGGGCAAATTGTACGTTCTCTCTGCTGCCAAAAAAATGGTTGCGGGTGTTGGCGATTGTCACTGGATAAGAGCTTCAGTCATCTTTGTCTTTATAATACAAGAGGTTATAATACGGCATCTGAGCAGCGCTACGTCTTCAGGGCAGGCGTAAAGTGTGTTCAGACTTAACTCAGGGTGAACTCTAGATCAGTGTTTCTAAAAACTTTTTCACATCAAGGACCCCTAAACTAACACGAATTAGACCACGGACCCCCCATTTAATAAGATTTTGTCCCAGGGTCCCTCATCTGATTAGATTTCTGCTTTTATTACAGAAAGTGCTTTTAAGCCATGACCCACGGAAACTCCCTCGCAGACCCCTGGGGGTCCCCGTACGGCACTTTGAGAACCACTGCTTTAGAGGGATGGTGCATGTTAAGTCAGTGCAAAGATGTGAGCCTATTGTCAGCTCAGCTGTGACGTATAGTTACTATCTGGTTACACGCTTACTGAAAGACACATGAAAGTGTTAGGGCTCACAGAAACAACTGTGGGGCTAGCTGGTTAGCATGCTAACTTCAGTAGAAGGTGGAGACAAGAGTTAACACTGGTGTTTGTTTCCACCTCTGGAGACAGCTGTTGGTGAGTAAAGGAATGAAGTTTCATGCTGAACTCACACAATGTTTCTTCTGGGCTGGTCAGTAAACAGCTGTAAATGCTAACATTAGCTATGTAGCAATAACAACACTTACAAATAGCTCATTTAAATTTGCTTATCCAAGATTAATGGGTTATTTTAGTAGAGTCTATTTCCTTATACCTTTTTTTTTTTTTTTTGTACAAATACTGATACTGACAAACCAAAATTATTTATGTTCTTGTGCTAATTTAACGTCTTTCCGTTGTGTTGATTTGGATGGGCCGCCACACAATGGCAAAAAGTAATTTATGGATACGGCTGTATTACCATGCAGGCAGCTGCTCTCGAGCCCCAGATTTCCAAAGTCCCCAAAAGCACCAGATTCCCTGCATGAAAGTTGTTTTATGGTAATTTGATTAACTGCAAAAGTTAGAGAGGAGTGAGGTGTCTCTCCGTGCAGGTTCTCTGCTGAAGTTGGCTCTTGACGAGTGCAGCGCTGTGGTAAAAATACTCTTCCTTCCTCTGTGTGACAGGGAGCCGGTTTCCTCTCTCACATCCAACCCGCAGATTTCACACAGATGTTACAGACGGCCTTTTTTGTCCCACAGAACAGTAGTCTAAACTGGGTGTGTGATTGAGGTGCCTCCACTTCGTTGCTGGAGACAAAGATAACGTATTTCCACCACTCCCACCTCCTACTCGGTGCTGCAGAGGCACGGAGCCCAGAGGCGTACATGGACACGGGTCAAGTATATCCCACTCAGTGTCGCTTCCTCTTGGGTGATGAGTTGATCTAGCAGAACACAGCGCGGCAGGTGGCTTGCATACCAGAGATCCTCATTTAGAAAAAACATGTGAAGGATGCTCTTCTCCAAGTGGGAGTAGCTGTGTGTTTGTTGTGTGTGTGTGCGTGCGCGCGCGTGTGTGTGTGCTGGTAAATGCGTATGTGTGTAGGCGGGTGTGCAAATCTCTGGGTGTTAGCGGTTGCTAATGAAAGGGACTATTTACCTGCCTGTCAGTCTTGGAGGTGAAAAGCAGCTCTACTCTCCTCACCATGGACAGATAAAACAGATCATATGTGCAGTTTTTGTCTTGTTTATTTAATAAAACTATTAATAAAAGTATTAAGTTAATACTGACGAGAATAAACAAAATATTAAATGCACGTATGTTGCGCATTTCTTAATCTATATGCACATAACAAATGGCTGGTATGAGCTCATCTAAAGGCATTAATGAGTCGAGTAGTTTCTGGAAAATATGTTTTGACATTACATCATTTATATGTAAATATATGCAGTAACAGTAGGTATTCCAAAATCGAATTATATAAATGTGTCATTAGGAGTAACGGGTGTAAGTATAGGGGTTCGTTATTAAGAGATCATGAAAAATGTCATCAGGTGTAATACATAGCCTGATATTATACACGACAGCGGAGTGGTATCTTATCGTGACGAATAACAGTCGTGCTGGTTTGGACATCGGATTGCGACGTCCACCAGACACCTGCCTTTGAAGGTTTTCCGGGCATGTCCAGATGGGGTTGGAGACCCTGAGGTAGATCCAAAAAACCATGCTGGAGGGATTCTAATGTATATTTCATGGAGCTTTGGAAACACTGTGGGATCCCTCAGGAGAAGATGGAGGTTGCGGCCTGCTCGCTCAGCCTGCTGCTACAGCGCGATTCAGAGCCAGACGAGCAGCAGGAAACGGATGAATAGATGGACTGAATTACAGATTTTACAGCCGCTGACAATGTGGATTAAAATCTTGACTGTTACTCGACTGTTACACGTGCCAAAATGACACCAGCTAGTTCGTTCAGGTCTGTGCAACTGGTATGAAATGTGACAGTAGCTCATATTAATATCTAACCTTAGAAGAAGAAGAAGAAGAAGAGACAGAAATGTTTTTCAAGTTATTACAGCATATTGCTGCACATAGCTTTGGGATATTTTTAACACTAACTGACGAATTTCTTGTCCGTGTCAAAACAATACGACAATACCATACACAACAACAAAACACTAGACACAGTATGAGTTTGTGCCTGATTTTGCTGCTCGCTTTTATCTGCTATCTTCATATCTGATCAACCCAGTACAAGATCATATTAGTCTAATACTCTCCCTCCAGTAACAGTTAAATGATCATAACAATAATAGTATTATTAAGCAAAGAAACAGAAGTTTTATTTCAGTTTTAACTTTGAATTCATGATTACATGTATGAGTCCCTCTGAACTTCTGTTTATCTGGTTGGAAAGTGACGTTGGCAGCAGTGAAACCGGACCAGAACCAACACAGAGAATATGTGTAACCAGATCTTGTGAGAGTTGCTGAGACGGAGATGAATAAAGTTCATTTTCTCCTGATGTGTCGGTCTGAAAAATTATATTTTAATGTCAGAATGTTCAGAGGATCTGTGTGGTTTGTGACTATGGAGCGAAAGAATCAGTCATCATCTGTGATCACGTTCACGTCCCCCATTGGAATGAATAGATTCATTCTACGTGCGCCGTCTCTATTCAAAGCATATACTGTGTTTTTTAGACTTGAGCTTGTTTGTTTTCTAATTCTTTTTATTATAACATTATTATTATATTATTTGTTCCCTTTCTTTCTTTTGTTCTTTCTTTCTTTCAAATTTTGTATGATCAAATTTTTTTTTTTTTTTTTTTTATGTTGAGGGGAGGTTAAAGCCCTAGATGGATTTCTAACCTCAACTGCACATCCACTTCATAGAAAAAGAAACTATATACTATGTATTTGTAATGTTTTATAAACCAAATCAAATCTTTCTCAACTTTCTCTGACAGGGCTTTTTTCTCTTCTTCCTTAACTTCAGCTTCTTCAACAATTATTCTACTTAAATACCTTTTATTTTATACTGTAATAATGTTATTTGTACTGAAGACATGTTTGTTATAAGAAGAGACGCGATGTGCAGCTGATCACAGAATATCACTGAAAGATAAAAACAGATTAATTTATGTGAGAAAAGATCTTAATTGTTGCCAATTGCTTATTTATCTGCTACTGCTGACTTCTTTGCAGAAGATTGCTTTCTGCATTCTGTGCATCGCCCCCCCCCCCCCCCCCTCCTCTGTAACAACTGCATCAAACTGAGCAGGATTTCACTTGATAATTAATTCAGGCCGAACAGATAATGTGTTATGACTGAGATGCAGCATTCAGACACAGTAAAACTTCAGTAAGCAAGACAAGTCTGGTTTGTTATTGTTGCTCACATATTAAAGTGGTGCGTTGCTGCGATAAAGCCTGTCAATAAACATACAAACTGCGTTGCTGCAAGTGAGCAGAGGTTATCTAATTTCATTTTATTTTTTTTCAGACTGATTCCCTGTAGCTAAATGTTGTGCAACAAACTTTTTTTTTCAGTCATTAGAATTCTATTTCATGTTCTCATAATAATCAAACTTTTCTCTCTTGGTAAAAAGCAATTTGCGCCGAGTTGAAGAGGTCTTCCTCGGCGTTGTGTTGCAAACACATTTTGGAGCAAACGAGAGTTTCAGCGTCCTCCTTTTTTTTTTTAAAGTGACTTGGAAACGAGAATGGTCTGAGAGCCGACGTCACCTCTGCACGGTGAGAGCTCGCCGCGTTTTCAGTAGCAGACATCAACCTGGAAATAAGGCACCTTCCTTATTCAAAGTCTGCACTTCGCAATTACTCATTTCAATCAGATTTGCTATTTAAGTTGAAGCATGAAAGCGCGGTCCGCCCACCCACACACCTGCTGTCATCGCTTGAAAGCCAACAGATCTGCTCTGATGTGAAAAATGTATTGCTTGGTTATGCTTTGCTTCCTGTCGTCAGGAGGAGAGGGAAAAAAAAAAGAAGAATTTGAACAAGGTAAAGCCAGGCAGGGGAGATAATAGGATTTTTTTTTTTTTTTATGCTCTGTTCTTTGAGTGGATTTTCCACAAAACTGCCGTTCGCAATTAATGATGAAAAGAGCTGGTAAAAGCCTGGTGGTGGATTTGGGGTAAATGATGATTCACCACATCAAGGCCAGTGAAGTGTTGAGTGTGCAGGTAAATAAACTGAAGCGAAGGACATAAAAAGGTGTTAAACCAGTAAAAAGTATAGAGTCAGCGGCATGCTTTTTTTTATATATATATTTTTTACAAAAGTGTTGATAATTCCCAGATTTTGTGATTCAGCTGCGCACACACCTACAGAAGAGCACACAATCAACCTGCAACCCGATCGAGATGGCAAGCAGTATGAGTACAATACGCATAAACACATTTTTTCCCACTGGGACTTTTGCCTTGCTTTAGTGTCTCTCTGGGCTACAGCGCACACTGTGCTTTTAATCCAACCTGCCACTTAAATATATATATATATATATATATATATATATATATATATATATATATATATATATATATACACACCATGTCATCACGCGCTCTTTTGTCTCTCCGCCAGCTTTTGAGCAATGACGCACCTTGAAAATAATCTTTAAAAAGGATCGTTTGTGTGCATACCTTGAGAACAAGCAGAGCTATTTGTTGTAGGTGCAGCACGGAGGAATATCCCAAAGGGACAGTTTTATAGGAGGGTTAATGTTTGTGTGTCTATCTTGATGGGTGGTTGTTTGTGGATCTGAAGAACTGCGAACACAAGGCTACATACAACAAATAAACAGTGCATTTTGTGTGCCGCGTCTTGAAATAGATGTTCTTCCAGGGCTGCTTGAAAGCAGAGAATGTGTGTCTGGATTTGTACTGTAAGCAGGTTCAGTCGCTCGCTGTGTGCGTGTACACGGTACCTTGATTGCAGAAGTGGCGATCTGGAGGTGGTGAAGTCGCCTCAGGGTGCTCTCTCGATCTGTGAAGTAGGAAGCCGCCAGCTGGTGGAGCAGCTCCAGAGACACCACTGAGCTGTTGCTGTTACCCTCCGACTTCTTATTGAGCTTCTGCTTGTCCAGGAAAATGGTCAAAGATTCCTCTCCTGCCGAACAATAATCAATCAAGAAATCCAGTCAGTATGTCTTTTACTGAATCCCTACCTATGTTGATTATTTTACAGTGTACTGTAACAAACCCCTTTTAAAGTGTTGAATTCTTTGGTTATAAAAACTAACTCTACTTCCAACATTTCACCACGCCACAGCAACAGGCTGATGTTATCCTCAGAAGACCTGCAGAGAGATTCTGCTTTTTCATTTGACATTTCTCTGGCAGGCCTTCACTCACTCACTGCGGTTTGTCCGCTGTGCAGCAGATAATGTATCATTTGCTTTTGCTTCACTCCCTTTCATCAGACAATCATAGAATCACTAACGATAAACACCTCTCTGTGTACTCTGATGGTTGTCTCATTACACGCCCGTGGCTCCCTGAGGTAACTGATGAGGAAAGTTAACTGGAAGATGCTGGAAAGTATGTGATTTCCTTTTCTTTTTTTTTAAAAGAAAATCATATCAAAATTTCTAAAACAGAGACTGATTTAAAATAGCAATGAGTAATATCTTGTGGTCTCAGAAAGTGTTGCTGATAAATGCCAGTCACCCTGTTGCCTAAATTGCTGGAGACATTTCAAACTTTCTAAAGAAGTCAGAGCTGGCAGGACTCTGTGTATTTACTGGAAATGCTCCAGACTCCCCCTGTATTAGCCAACATGCACTCAGTTGAGATTCAAAGCAGCATTTGAAAGTGGAGAAACAGATGTGGGAAAAGTCAGATTTTTAACCTTGCCGATGGACAAGTATTACAATTTAGCTAACATTAGCAACTAGCTTTAGCAAGCTAATGTCAATGAAACATAGCAAATGTCAGCCTGTCAGTGTCACATTCATTAACATTTCTAAAATGTTCAGTGGTGCTCTCGTTGTGCAGTGTCCTGCCAACTGTCAGTTTAAATCAATCATATATACAGAGCAACCTTTGAGTATGAGGCATGCTAACATTATCAACCTCGCCTGAGTTTATACCTGGTGTAATGTATGCTACATTATTGTCGTCTGTAAACTAAGAAGGACTGTGGCAGTTTGCTAACAGGCAGCTGACTTGACATTTGTAAGTCCTGACAGTCCCGTGTTTCCTATAGCGGCCACCACTGTCTGCTAAAGAGATCACACCTACACTTTAAGTGTGATATTGAGTCAAACCTTTACCGATATCAGAGAAAAATTTGAATTTCATGATGTTAAATAAAGCACACCTTTACTTACTACACTAACAGTCAATCACAATCACAGTTATCGATGCAATAGCATGTGATCTGTCTTGGGCAGGTCGAAAATACAGCGGCAAGCGGCGAAGCAAACCTGGAGCGTTTTGTGTTCACAATGCGCAGGTTAAATCAACCGCGACACAGACTTGAAGCCCACCTCGAGAAGTGGTCTCAGCGCTATGTTGGCAACACTGCAGGCTGTAAACGCCCCCCTAGTAGAAACTGTCTGTGCCAACTAATTTTGAAAGAGCAGTCCAACTCAGTCATATGGCATTCGCCTGACCAACGGTGGAACTGTGGTCACTCAGTCAGTCAGCGACATTTGTGATTATAGGGCTGGCCCCGCTGTTGTGGTCCAGCCAGAAAGTAGTGTTCATGGTATGTAGCTATACAACTTTCTGCTAACGATCCCACAATGTAATGCAACACTGAAAACTGTCACTGTGCAGCTCAACAGCTATCAGTGATGACATAAAATGATGATGACTAAGTGTCCGACATGTGAATTTACTTCTCACTGTAGCGTAAACCCATTTATAGGGAGCAATGAATGAGTAGGAACAAGGCAGAGATTTTTGACACAACCTCAGAAAAGTAAAGTTTTAAAAGCGAAACAAGCTAAAAGACGAACTAATGACCAACTATAACAAAACTAAATCATGATTAACTGACTCTTTACATTTTTCTGGTAAGTGTATTTTGCTTTCATGTCAGTCAAGTCAAAGTTTTTCATCTTAACCCAGCTAACATTTGTGCAAAAATCATACTTTACAGTTGAATGTAACCATAGGGGAGACGGACATTAGAAGCAAAGAAGAACAAGATGAAAACTTTAGAACAAATCAGAAAAAACAGAGATCTGGGATGTGTGCATTTGCTCAGCCACAGTCTAATCAGTATGCAGACTGGCTCAGCCCATTTAGTTGAGGCTGTTAATTACATATAGCATCTAACTACAAGTCTGTCAATGCATTCATCTCTGCTTTGTCTCCCACGCTGATATTCCAGTGCATACACCAAGTGATAAGTGGCCCCCAAAGCTAGATGTCTTTGCCTGTGGATGCAAACCTCACATGTAATATCCGAGATTGAAGGAGGCTGTGAGTGTGTCAGAAAACAGGATCTGTCTTCTGTGAAAGGTGTGTGACCAAATTGGTGGTGTTGTCAAATACTGGTGGTCCAGTATCTGATAGCTCTGCTGGGCGAAGATAGACGGGTATAAGTGAGAAAGTATCCCCTTCTGTTTTTTATATATTCACTGTATATTATAAGGTTGGACTCTTTTGAGATGTTTATACTCACTATCAATTTTCAACAATATAAAAAAAAAAACAGCTAGCTGTAAATATGTACTCATATATCTGCGCTGCTATGTGATGACCAGTATCAGCAGTGTGTCAATATCAGGAGGTTGTTGTTCTGAACATAACACAGGTCTTGCTCTTGTTTTGTGAGGCGCACGCAATCGATACTGCTGGCAATTCTGTTTTGTGAGTTCCTTCTCTCCTCTGAGATCGAGGGTAAAAAGAAATCCAATAAAGAGAGACGTATACTAAAAAATGGGTCAATTTAATCCCCCTTCTGCTTTGTAAGGCGCTTGCAGCTGCACACTATGTTCATCAGAGGGAAAGATGAGAGGAAAATTACAGAGGAAAACAACCTTGGCAGAATGCTGCAGGTATAAGGTGTGGTATTGTTGCAATTGTTGCTTTTCAAAAAAAAAAAAAAAAGAGCAATAGATCCTGTACTTCTGCAGCACTGCTCTAACACAGGCTGCAACTCCTCTGAGACCGACAATGAGTAGCTCCTCTATTTTTGGTGTGTCCCGACACTTCCTAACCTGAGAATAAAGGCGAGTGTGTCACCCGCAGTCCTTCCTTACCTCCCAGGGTAGCAGAAACTAGGAAGTGGGTCCCATACTTCTTGATGAGGTTTTCGTTGATTTGCTGCAGGGTTGGTCGTCGCCCCAGTAACCGGAGGTTGCGCAGGAACTCTGGCGCTAAGGGCAACGGAGCTTTGAGGAAATCTCTCTTCTCTGTGGCCAGGCTGTTCACCTTCCAGTGGCTGAACTCCCTGAAATGATGATAACATTAAAAGGTGAATGCATTTTTAGGAGTAAGAGTGTAATATGTTCTATAGAAAACAATCTCCATCCAGACAACCGTTTTAGCTCTGTATCAGAAACCATGTCCGTCCATACTAACACACCTGAAAAAGCATACATACGTAAGCATTCACGTACATTGGGCATGCACGAGCCGGTGTAAACAGGAAGCTGGTTAGCGTGCTAATGTCAGTAGAAGAAAAGATGTGATAGAAAATAAAAGCAAAACAAGAGTTAACACTGGTGTTTGTTTCCACTGCTGGACACAGCTCTTGGCGAGTAAAGGAACGAAGTTTGATGCTGATGTTTTTTCTAGACTGGTAAACAAACAGCCGTTAATGCTAACGTTGGTTATGTAGCAATAGCAAAACTTACAATAGCTCTTTGAAGGTGCTACTAATACTTGTGACTCATACACTACCAACTATGAACAATGGATTAGCAATTGGTAGCTTTTGTCTGATGCAAATGGTAGCCAAGTCAAACAAAGACTCGATCACAGATTAGTCCTAGTGGGATTTACAGTCTGATTGACATATCGGATGTCGGATCTTCAATATGGTAAAGGAAAAAAAAGAGAAACTTCAGGAAGTGGAAGGATACCTTCACCAAGATAGACAAAAGTTTGCTCAAAGAAAACCTCCTGAGGTGGTTGGTTGCATTTCCACTAAGCTTTTTTGATAACTTTCAGCTATCCAATACATGAGGTTGGTGAGTGTAAATGGGGTCAGTGTTCTTTTTGCCTGCCTTTCTCAGCAATGGTTGTTTGTTGTTTACGGTTTTACTTTGCTGCAGGGGATCGGCTTGGACGTGACTTTTCTATTGGCCTTTCACTCCTTCAACCATCCGCTATTACCAGAAAGTCTCAAACCCCTCAGCTCTGTTTGAGTTGTAAAACCCCCTGAGCCCTCCTTCCATTTTGCGCTGTTCCTCTTGCTTGTTCCTATTTATTTAAATTGCGTCTCAAAAATTAATATGGTGATGATTAATTGATGATAAACTTATCTCTGGGACTTTATCTAAGCACTCAGAATTAGATTTGAGCACTCTGGACTTCTGAAGGCCAGTTTCACTATTTTTGGAATGCTTTTGGCTGCTGGTGATATAATTTGAATCAATATTTAGGATCCTTAAATTGGTCCTTGCCATGCCATATAATATATCAAAACTCTGTCTGGAAGTGTAATGTAATGTAATGTTGTGTTTACAGCTTTTTGAGCTGAACCCAAGTGGCCAAAATCAAATACAATAAAATATCCAGTCCTCCAACCTGAACAACCAAATGGGTCTGGTATGACCCACAGGAGCGTCTCCTGAAATAACGCCTTAGTTGTCATGGTTACAATCATAAACACACGGACTGTACTGACAGCGGTGTACCTACCTTCGTTGCCATGTTTACTATGATAAAGTTCATGGCTTGGTTAGGTTTACGAAAAGATCGTGATTTGGGTTAAAATAAGTACTTCCTCAACATTAGTCGTCATGGTTACAATAATAACAACGTGGTTAACTCCGTCCAACGGTCATGGATTATAGAAAACAACATAAACGGCGACTTTCACGTGGGAATTGAACACGGCTCTCCTGCCTCATGTTCCACTACAACTTCCTCTTGATGCGCTCTTGTATCAGCGCACTTTTCACTTTGCTCCCATCATAATGACTATGACCACTAGATGGCGCCTAACAACTGCTGCACAAATGACCTATATGCTCGTTTTTTTTTTGTTTGTTTTTTTTTTTTACAGGAGTCCAGTCCATGCAGAACATTGAAAGACCTTGACTTGACCGTTCCTGATCACAATATGTGTGAGACTTTGAGGACGAGAAACATTTAAATTCCTACACTTCCAGTGCATCATGGTTTTTGTTAACTGTCCACACAAATACCAGGCAGTATAGCAAAACCTGACCAACAGTAGAAAGTGACAGAGGGGGGAAACTAGTCTGGAAAATGTATCCATTCCAAGAGGCTGATAATCATTTCATCACTTCACTCCTGCAGAACCCCAAGGTATTTGAAGATTATGCAAATACCAGCACAAAAGTACAGAGCCACCTCATCTGCATAAATTTGCTGCAAAACAAGAGGCGCTGAATATTAGCACATTATGTATGCATTTTCTCAGAACAAAATACCAGCAGTGACACACTGTGTTTTCCCACGAGTAATCTCTCTCTCATACACACACTCACAGTCATACACACACACATGGACCATACACAGAGGGAGGTGCATATCCTGTATCACTGTCTCAGTTTCCTACTGGCTGCTCTTACAGTGCCTCTTTGCGGTCAATAGTTTACTATTACAGACGACACGATACTGTAATTATGCTGCTGACAGCATTGTGACTACACTGGAATACATACAATAGGCCAAATTCCCTTAATAATACAAAATGAATATGTATGGGGTCACTCAGATGGTACCAATGTAAAGACAGCAAAGGGCTGTAATTAGTTTTTAGTTGCTGCTCTGCATATTAGTCCTTAAAAGAGAGTTCAGATTTGTAACCATTTAGAACAAACCATGACAAAGCTTCCCTCAGAAGGAATGGCCCCCGGGAGCATATGGTCAAACTAGTGCTTCATTAGGTGGTTCACTCTCATATAATGCGCCAATTAATGTCTGTAGCCTGGCCACACTCACAGTGCAATTTATACAAGACATCATTAACTCAGGCCACATTGTTCTTTCATGAAAACAGGGCGACTGAGGGAAGCAGAGTCTGAGGGGACGGTTTGGAAGTGCAAGAAAAATCTCTGCAAAAAAAATTAAATAAACAGACTGAAAACACAAGAGGTCGAGCAGCATTTGCTTTCTTACGCCTGCTTGTTTGTTCCCCTTCAGTGAGTAGCCATTAGTTTATTTATATCAACTCAGATAGTTGTTTGAGTGAGAGAGAGAGAGAGAGAGAGAGAGAGAGAGAGAGAGAGGGCGGGGCAAAGACGGGTTGAGCAAATCAGTGCGCTGCTCACAGCTTTACGGTGAAATAAGATTTTTATCCATTTGAAATTGTAAAATATTTTCAGTTCATTAAGGAGCTGTGTCTTCAATGCATCTCGGGTGCATTCACACCTGAACGTAGAGCTGTCCACTTGTGACTGGATCACCTGAGACGGAGGTCCGATCGGGGTCTTACTGTTGCCTGAGCAAATAGCTTGATAAACTGTTTATTAATTTGTATGAATGTTATAACAGGTCGTATTTTGCTGCAAAGGTGTTTGTTTCATACGCTTGACATCTGTCAGGTGCCTGTGTGTGTGACCCTGTACAATGTTCAGGATCAAGTATTTCTTACAGAACTTCCCCACAGAGCTGCTTCAGCTCTGGTGTGAACGTCTCTCTTGTCATTCCACAGTATCTGTGTTAAGAGCGTTAAGGTCTGGACTCTGACTGGGCCACTCTCAAAGGCGGATTCTCTTTGTTTGAAGTCATTCTTCAGTGGGTTTGCTTTGATGTTCAGGGTCATTGTCCTGCTGCATCACCCGACTTCACCCTGACATTTGATTTCTCTAAATCAAAGAGGAAAACTCCCACCAGGGACCGGGAAACATTTCAACTGTTTTCATTGAAGTACGAACAATCTAATCTTGATATGTAAAATCAGAGTATTGCCCCTTTAATAAAAATGCAAACAGACATTTTCCATCACCCTGAAGAAATGATTGGTTCAATCTAGCAATCTTTATTTGCCATGTTCACCATTACACAAGTATAATGTGCAGTGATGCAAGACTGTGAAAAAAAAAAGCATATATCAATCAAGTACAAATGGAGATAAAAAGTAAAAAAAATAAATAAAAGTGACAGCAGCAGTGATGAAGCGTTGTAGTGGCATCAAATCAAGGATGAACATGAGATAAACACTGTTATCTAATCATAAACATAATAGCATGAATTTTAATTAAAGAATCTGTCAAGTGTGATTAAACATTTTCATTGGTCGCACCGGTGAACCTGACATTTAGCAGGTCTGTCTCTGTGTGTGTGTGTGTGTGTGTGTGTGTGTGTGTGTGTGTGTGTGTGTGTGTGTAATGTTTTTTCGTTCTTTCTCTTTGCATTCTGTGAAGACCTGCACCTACTGGTTGCCTCTGATTGGCTCTGATTCTTATATTCTTCTTCTTCATTTAAAACTAGTGGAATAAAAAAATAAGGAGTGTATGTGTGAGTCCTCTTCAAGTGACACCATAACCCTAAAACGTACAGGTAATTCAAAATGAAGAGAACTATTGATTGCTATTGATTGATTGCTGACTGTTACACCTGTTCCCGGTGCTGAAAGTCCCCGGCCAGACCCGACATAATCGATGGAGGTTATAACGCTCCACCCACTATCTCCCCTTTTCCAACATGTGACTACAAGCAAGAGCCTACAAAATACAAAAAAGCCAAAATATCTGCCATTCACAAAGAACGGCATTTCCAATTTCTGTGGCTCAGATATGATAAAGGCTGGGAACAGCAGTTTTGTGACAGAGCATCGATGTAGCAACCAAAGCTAGTCTGGAGCCCTGAGTTTAAAGGCCCCATAAAGGTAGATTCCCATGTTTTCTTTGACTGAAAAGCAGGTCTAGGTTCTATATTAAAATGAGCGCAAAAATGAGCTGTCAGGACTTCAGTAACTTTGTGATGTCACAACAAAGCAGTCACTGCCCTCAGCCACCACCCAAGCCCCGCCCACCTGGACCCACAATGCAGGATTTTGTCTCTCTGTTTATATTTTCATTAGATAACTCAGAAAACAGTCAGCCAATCAGAAGAGAGGATCAGAGCCTCCCCTCTTCTGATTGGCTGACTGACCCGTTGTTACTAGAGCTTCACAGAGAAGCCTGAAAGAGTAGATGCAAATCTACACTGAGATGATTTTTAGTTCTTAAAGCCACAAATATATCTTCTTATGGATCAACACTTCAAATAAAACAAAGGAAACGTGTAAAACATGGAACCTTTAAGTATCATGATCCTCTCTAACCAGCACCACACCTAACCTTCCTTTTCACCACCTACACTATCCTACTTCTCTTCTAAAATATTAGAGAAATGAGTTGTCTAAAGTCACATAATGGCAGGTCTGTGGCTCTGCCTGAATACGGCTTGTGTAATGTTCTGGTCTGCGCAGAATGTCGTGTAAAAAAAAGGGGGGAAAACTAGTGATATAAAAAAAGGTCAACTAAATACATTCTGAAGTGACATTTATACGGTTTTTAACTAAAGTGAAACAAACTGACCAAGGTTACTTCAACTGCAATGCCTAGAACAAATATAGCTGTTGTAATTCCAGCAGCAGTTACATGACAAATATCCCAAACCAAAGGTCAATCTCATTTGAAGGCGGCAAACTATAACAATTAGTCTGCAGCTATCACATGCATCAGCAGGCATTAGTTTTAGCTTAATACTTAGTCCAGTGAGTCACAGGATGGCAGCGAGCAGTTGCACACTGATTAACTGGGGCTGATTTAGACTGATGTGTCTTTTGAGCTGCTTTACAGTGACTGAGCACAGGCAAGCAGCGCTGACGGCGATCGGGCCAAAAAAGCAGGAAAAAAAAGTGCATCTTTTTTTTTTTTTTTCCTGTGCTTAGCTCTCTAAGAGTTAACAGCAAGACTGTTGGCTCACTATTTGGCTAATGATGATAGATGGTGTTAATTAAAAGATTTTAGCACAGCGCTGATTGCACCTGCAGCTCTTGCACTTGGTTTCGCTGAAGCAGAGAGTTTTTTTTTTTTTTGCTTTTTATTTATTTTTTTTTTTAATAGGGAAAAAAAACTCAGCCTATGCACAAATTTCCCTTGGATGTTCCTCCTGGCAGCATGTTATAAAATAACACCTGGACGTTATTAGCTGTCAAGACAGAGACGGATCAACATGCAGCCTCGTCCAGGAGAAGGACTCCTGTAAGGCTCCAGAGGAGTGGGGGAAAATGTTGGAGATACTGTTTGCATGTATTGGTGTTTAATTAGATGCTGTATATTATTATATTTATATATACAGTATTATGCAATATTAATCTGAAAGTGACATTCAGCTACATGAAACTTGTGCAAACAAATTTGTTGCATTCATCGGTGCTCTCTTATTTCCAAACTGTTCATAGGTAAGAACAAAATTGTGCGTGGTCAGGATGTGTGTGTATCACTAGTACAGTTCTTGTTAAGGTTCGTGGTGAGTTGATGATGGCACCACCATCCGAGGGTCTGGCCAGGGAGATAAAGTGGGTCGTCGGCTAATCAAAAGGTCGGCGGTTAAATTCCGAGCTCTTCCTGTCTGCATGTTGAAGTATCCTTGGGCAAGACACTGCACCACAAATTGCCCCTGATGGAACATTTGTGTGTGAATGTCTGCGTGTGGCAGAAAAGTGCTGTATGAAAGTGTGTGAATGGGCGGATGTGGTTTGTAGTGTGAGAGACTTCGACTCGATAAGACTAGAAAAGCACTAAACACAGGGCAGTCTCCATTCACCAATAATTTGATTTATGACCTAATTCCTGCAAAACAGATATCCCCCCCCCCCACTGACTCATTTTAAATTTTTGTTTTCATCAGCTTTCAAAATGATTAGCTTGTGCTTGATACAAAAACATCCAAACTTTTAACTTGAGTTTGGTCGGCAGCATGGTGATACATATAGAGTTTTATTTTCAGGCTTCAGAAGCACTGAAATTGTGGAAGTTGCTGTGTACCAGACCTTGATGTGTGATATCTATATTGGGAAGTTCCCAGTGCTGCAGGTGTGTGTTCAATCACACCTCATACAACATCTCCCCGAGTTCTCCATGAGTTCTCCACCTCATGCATTTGTTTAATCTTTTATAGAACTGTTGATCCCAAGTCTCTCCTAGTTACTTTAGACCCCCCCCCCCCCTTACAGCCAACAGATGTTTCTTTATTAATTATATATCAAGCTGCTTCTGCTCTGCACACATGCGATGCAGGTGTCGATTCACAACACATTCTCATTCCCTGGATGTTAGACACTGACAAACCCGCCCATGTCTCACTGACAACACGCGAGCTAACCTTTGGCCTCTGTATATTGACACACGGGATTTTCAGTTGGCCCCCGATGTTAACTGACCTGCAACGGTAAAAAAGACGCCCAGGTAAACTGCTCCAGTCATCTATTGACACCATTACAATTCTGCAAGTTTCGAGCTTTGACCTTCCCCTCTTGGAGAGCTGAGACATGATACAGATTTTCAGAGGGCAGTATAGCTGGATACGACAACATGTGACGTCCTCAGCGTCACCATGGCAACGTTACTTGGAATGTCAGAGCTCAAAGTGTCCAATATTGCAACGGGGGGAGGTTAACATTGGTGTCAAATGACGATCCTGTGTGTCAATACACAGACGCCAAAGGGTAGCCTACCTTACTTGTAATCAATAATCACATTTCTGATTGAGGCTTTATATTTTCAGGTGGGTAGAAAAATTAAGTGAGGTTGAGTCAAAAAAAAAAAAAAAGTCAGAGAGCAGGTGAGAGAAAGACTCAAAAGAGAGAATAACAAGTTCAGTTTCTGCACTTCTGAATTCTGCGCCGCAGTTCACCGCAAACCTATTTGTTCCGAGTTCAGAGCCGAAACTTTATAATGAGCTGCCTCACCTGAGTCAGCTACAGTCTCACCTAAATCTCACCTTCCAGAGGAAGTGACCCACATATACAGTTTTCTGGTGATTTCTGGAGATGGTGGTTTGGCGGAGTTGCTCAACCCTCAAGTTTCTCCATGAAAACTGTGCTTCACCGCTCGCAACCAATCGCCCATGGAAACGAGCCTTGATCCGTGAGGATGTGAGGTGATCATTTAGTTTTTATTATATTCAGGTGAGCTCGTTTGTTGTTAGAGCGGAGGAAAGAATACAAAAGTAACACGAGGAGTTGACATTGACTCTATTGCAAGTAAACTGAACTTACTGATAGAAAACAGTAGTTTTTTTGTTTTACCTAAACCAACAGTGACGTTCGCATCTCACACCTCAAACGGATTTTGTTTTAGTACCAATCACTGCTCACAATCATTCACTAATTTATATTACTACTAAATTCAAATACAGCAACGTGTAGCAACATTTACTAAGACTAACAGATTTTTAACGAACCATGTGAGTGGTTTTTTATATCCTTTAGCCCATTTACTACAAATCCCAAATTTGGCATTTTATAACAGTTACTGAGTTTGCAGTTATAACTTTGCACTTTTCTACAATTTAAGATGCGAAAAGAAAATGTAAACTGCACCAATATATTCAAAATTGGTTAGGAAAATTTTTAATGTAATGTAATTTGATGATAAACAGAAATACAGCTTTGTGTTGTGAGTGAAAACAGCAGTGATAAGAGCGAGAGTTTCAACAGAAACAGTATAAAGTTGTGGAAATGTATGAGGAGCCACGGGGACCCCCCCCCCCCCAGCTGGGACACCGACCCTCTTAATTGAAGGATTTCTGTCTAAACAGGATAAAGAAAAACTTCTTCCTGCCTTTACTTTCAGCAGTCTAGACTATTGTCATGGTGTCTTCACAGGTCTTAGTAAAAAATCACCCAGACAGCTGCAGTTCATCCAGAGTTCCTCACTAACACCAAGAAAGTGGAGCACGTCACACCGCTCCTGAAATCACTGTCTGGCTTCCTGTGTGTCAAAGGATAGATTTTAAAAACCCAACTACTGGTCTATAAAGCACTAAACTTTCTTGGGCCCAAATACTTCATGGATCTACTTGTACGACTCAGACTTGACACGACTTGTTTACTCAGTGTTCCCAGAATCAGAACCAAACAAGGCAAAGCAGCTTTTATTTCAAATGCTATTTAAATGTCACCTTAATGTTCTATTTTCCATGTATTTCCATGGCTCTGTGAAGCACTTTGAATTGCCTTGTGTCTGAATGGTGCTTTATGTTTGCCTCGCCTTAAAACAGCAGCACCAGCCACAGAAGAATACTGGAAGAGTTCAGCTCTTGGCAGTTTTATAGCTGCTATTGGAAGCTATTTTTTCCCTCTTGAATCAATTTGACCATGCTCCATATCTTTAACACCAGCTACAGAGACTATAGAGACCGGTGACTGTACGTCAGCCATGCCAGATCAGCTGATCACGTTCATCGTCGCCACTGCTGGGTCTATTTGTGAAGTTGACTTCCCAGTTTCCCCGGATGCAGGAGCTGGTTTTAGAGCTACAATGCAAATTACTCTGAAGTGAAAACATTTGGAATCTTAAAATGAGGACTGACATACCCATTTACTTTTTACAGTTTCTCTCACATCAGCCAGTCAGGAGCTAAACTGTTCTGGAATATGGCCCCTGAACCTTTAAGTTGCTACCTAACATTTATCAAACTGTCTTGTCAAACACTCAACCAAAGGTTATTACACTCAAATGTTATAAATAAATGGGGTTTTACTCTGGAACAAGGGCTGATTTACTTCTTCAGTGTAAGAGACAAAATCCGAGTGAGTCCTCTTGTCCCGGGATGTGAGTTCATTAAAACTCCCTTCTGTCTTTTGGGAACCCACTAGAAATAGGCCCTCTACCCAGTGTGGTGGTGGTGGTGGTGGTGGTGGTG
>NW_019524734.1:574356-582690 GCF_002814215.2 Seriola lalandi dorsalis | reverse complement strand
AGGGTGGGGGGGGGCAGTGCATGATTTTTTAATGATATCAGAGTGGCTCCCACCAGAGTCATTATACATCGCCTGAAAGGAATTTAGCTGGAAGCTCACTACAAGGGACCTGGAGCGGCGGCGATTCCCATTATGACAGTTAGTTAAAGCTGTGACATTAAGGGAAAGTAAAAGATTATTTATAGTCAGAATGATATACCGCTGCAATAGATTTATGACTGATTCAATGGGACTTTTAAGGTGAGCACAGTGAAGTTTGTGGAGTAAGTTTGGAGTATGTAGCAGTCCAGGTTTGGAGTTTGTATCGCGGAGGGGAAGTCAAATCAATTTAATGAGCGGTAACGTTAAACTGTGTGTGTCCTGGTTCTGTACGAGGCATCACCTGCCTACTTACGAGGCTGGCGTATCTAGGTTGAGTGTCTCTGTCAGTTATTTTTATAATTTGTCGTGCCTCTGCTGAATCTCGTTGTGCTTAAGACACCAAATATATACAGTGCAGTCAATGACACTGCTGAGATTTGACATGATTGCTGCAAATTGGAGGAGCCATTTTTAGTCCTGCACCTTAATAAGTTCAATGTACACAGGCGACTGATGCAAGCAACAAACAAGTAGAGGGAAAAAACTAAGTAGATTTAAATTTACATATTGAAATTGCTATCATACACACAACCAGTCTAAAGTTTTAAAACACCTCCATTTTCCCAGTTATTTAAATTTACATAATTCAAAGTGTCAGTGTTTCTGAAATTAAAGCAAAGACAAAAAAAAACAAAAAAAAGGAATCATTGATTCTTCTTGTTGAACTAAATCTATTCGAAATACATTTTTGACTCGTGCAGCAGCTGAAAGTTCGTCTCAACACTGTTGCAGAAGTTCTCACAAATGTGTTTCATGTAGTTTGCTGAGCTTTCACCTTCCGTCCAGTTCATCCCGAACCAGCTCCGTGGGATTTAAGTCTGGAGACTGTGCTGCTCTTTCATCATTTACAGACTAATACCTGGTGTTGCAGCAGGATGAACCCCGGACCCCTCCAGCCTGTATTCCTTTGTTACTTGTCTTTTTCTCACCATTCTGATAACAATATACAGTACTACTTCCCGCAGTACAGTATTGTTCTACTAATACACCAGAGGGTGCAGCAACACACTTGTTCCAACACTACTTTCATACAGATAGATTATAAGTCACCGACAAAAATTAGGGCATCTGCAGCTAAAATATCTCAAATCCTGTCTACATTAAAACCATTACTTGTTCTGTTTTTCACTAAAGACTATTTTCTTCGTTGATGACTGATAAATCATCCACTTCCAGGACATTGTTTGTGATGATGACGTATCTGTTTGAAATACTGTTTGTTTGCTTTAAAGGAAACAGGACACATGTTAATCTGGATGCCATGTATGATAAAGATATTTTCCGCAATAATAATACTTTTGATAAAAGTTGGGGAACCTGGAGGAATTGTTTGCATCAACTATCAAGGCTTCAATTGCTTAACCAACTTCTTAATCCCTGAAAAAGGCCTGTTTTCTATTAAATTTACAATGATTTTTCAGTTTTTGATGACCTGAACTTTATCTAATTCATTTGTTTATTTCTACCTGTGGTAGTAAACTGCTTCCCTTTGTACCAGTTAAGGTTATTCACTGGAGCTGAGCTGCTTCAATTTCAATGAAACCCGGAAAACTTGAGCTGTTTTAAAACTTCTTATCTTAAAAGCTTCTGAAAAATGAAAAGCAACAAAGCCAAATTACAACAAACCAATTATTTAAAGAGTTGCCAAATAATGTTCTCTCAATGGACTGGTTGACAAATCTTTACTGAAAACTGTGTGGAGAATACCATAAAAAACAAATAAACAAACAAACAAAAACCAAAAAATCAATTAATTCAAAATTTGCTCCGTCTTATCCTTCCAACGGGTCCCACAACCTAACTGGTCGTTTGTCCGATGATACAACCCAGAGGAGCACAGTAGCAGCAGGCATACTGGACCTTCATCACCATGGTAACCGTGGCATGATACATATCCTGTGTCTCTCACACAGGAAAGGAACAATTGCCATCTTTATAACTGTCTTTATACATATACCCTGCTCCTATCACCATAATAAGCTGCTTGCACTGACGACATATGGGCTCAGTCTCATTTTCAGCGGAGGGCAGTCTCTAACTAGCTATAAGACTAAAATACTGCTTACATCAGTAATTACAATCCAATAGCAAAAATAACAACAAGTTACAGCGGCCAGTCTGCAATACATTGTGATACTTTGAGTGCACTTTGCTGATAATAGTAGTTTTACCTGTAATTGAGCAAACAGTCGTATACCGCCACTAACATGATCTTTTCTAAACAGATAACATAACAAACATGAAGCACAGATGTTAGTTAAACGTATTAATGTATATCTGTAAATCACATATAAAGTTTAGTGTGGACTGTTGGTTGTTCGTACGCAGCATGTGTGAGCAAGAGCAGGATGTATATTCTCATGTAATTCCACTGTTCGCAGAGGAACATGCTGAGGCGTATGGATACATAACGACGGCGAGGTAGCGTGTGCATGTCCTGAACAGTTATATGTCACAAACAGGAAAACAACAGTCCACTAACAACATAAACTAGTTGAACTATAACACATTTCTCTCAAGCATCTGAATAAAAGAACAACACCTCATCTTGGCTGAGAAATGCAATTTGAACAGAAAGAGAGCAGCGGTGTGACAAACCTTTCACATTTACATCTTTCCCTGGCTTCGTTTGCAGATTCATACCGTTGAACAGCACAACCTCGACATGGTGTCGATTCAACAGCATCGAGCTCATTTTCTGTGTTTCTTTAAGAGCTGCTCTCTGAACACATTTTGCACTTTAAAAAAAAAAAAAAACAAGTCAACCCAGAGGATGCATGACGTGCTCTGAATTTGCTCGCCAACCTACCTGCCGTCATGTATTAGTATCATGCTGGAGAAATGAAGGAGCTGAACGCCTCACTTTTCCCGTTAAATTTCTTTTAGCTATTTTGAGAACCGTGCTGTAGCCAACCACCCCACCCCCTCCTCCTCCTCCCCCTCCTTATTGTGTGTGTGTGTGTGTGTGTGACATGGGGCTGATGTGTCCTATTTCCCTTCAAAACTGAAAAAAAAAAAAAAACTAGGTTTTTGGGGTTTATTAATATTTGTATCCACTCTTCTAGTCCCCGAAAGAGAGACAAGGTCTATCACTTCAGCGTGACTTCCCCCTTTCTGCATTAAAATTAATTCATTTCAAATGAGTCGGCATCAATTTGATTGTTTCTCAGGCTGAATAATTGTTCTGAAAGAAACCGAGATTAAATTTCTCAGGTGTCGTTGACGTAGAAGTTGCCCTGTGGTGTTAATTTGCTGAGATGTGCTCTGTCTGTCTCTGTGTGGTACTTCTTTGACTTTCCAGTAATACATTTTGTAGCTGCATTATTCATAACTCTACTGAAAATGGGGGAGATTATTTATTGATGTGCATAGGTATCCCCAGATCACACAGTGAGAAAGTTTCCAAACTTGTTATAGAATTAATGCATTCCAGTGTGGTTATATAGATTGTAAGGCACATGCACATCTTTAATGAAAAGACTTGAAAGGAAAGATGTGGGCAATTAGCACCAGTTTCCTTTTCCCATGTGTGTCTTTTGTGCTGTTATAGCATTTACAATGAAGTACTTAAATACTCTGGGATATATTTGACAACCAGCTCTCAGCTCTTCTCTCTGTCAGCAACTCATCACTTCACATCGTCTTTGTGTCTCTCAGGCTGCTCTTCGTGTCTCATTCTCTGCAGGAGATGCTGCTTTATTATCTGTGTAGATTTATTTTGACTTCCACTGATACTCCTTATACGTGTGTGTGTATAAGTTTAACTGACCACACAATAAACAGAATCCCCCTATATTTTAAACATGTGCCTAAATCAATCAAATGATAAAGCATCTTTTGTATTTAAACCTCAACGAAACAGAAAAAAAGTCTAATCTGAGTGTAATTGTTACTGGTGCAGGTGGGAATCAATAGTGAAAATGTAACAAGAGCTTTTAAGAGTTGGTAAATAAGTGAAACCAGACGTGCTGGGCTCTGCTCCAGAGCTGGAATCAAAACCTCACTGAAAATCTCATTAACATTTTCAACTATACAAGGAACTAAAAGTCCGGGAGCTTGGAGCAGAGCCGTTCTCAACGTTCTTCGCCTTAAATGTAAAGATCACAACCGGTCCTCCAACCTGAACAACCGTACAGGTTGTTTCATTCAACCCTCTGATATAAAGGACTCTCCTCAGATAGCACCCCTATGGTGGCACGTGTACCGGACCTTGGTTGTCGTGGTTACAATAATAAACTGCGGACTGTACAGACACAGCGGCGTATCCAGCTTTGTCGCCATGGTTACAATTATAACAATCATGGCTCGGTTAGGTTGAAGCACTAAGACTACTTCCTGAGGTTTAGGAAAAGATGTGATTTGGGTTAAAATAAGTGCTTCCTCAACATTAGATGATATGTGTTGTCATGGTTACAATCACCGCGGATGATGGAAACAACATAAACTGCTACTTCCACATGGGAATCGAACACACCGCTCTCCTGTGTCATATTCATCCATCAACCACAACCTCCTCCCGACGTGGACTTTGTCTTTCTTTATACCACGTCACCGAGCTTTTCCCTTTGCTCCTGTCATAGTTACTACGGCTACTAGATGTCGCCTAGCAACAAAACATAACTATGGGTCAGAATAACCTGCTGCATAAATGGGCTCATTTTGTACCAAGAAACAGCCTCTTAGATGAGAACACTAGATTTTGGAAAAACATTCTTATCATGTTGTTCGTCTCATATTTCTTCTTTTTTTTTTTTGTTGTTGTGCCCTTTAAAGAACTCCATTTCCCATAAGCCCATTGACCTTCATGTGTTAAACATCATGGCTTGACAAAAGAAGCAAGTCCAAGGCCCAATCCCAATGTGCACCCTCACGGACTTACAGACTTTAAAGCGTGTTCCCGGTAAGTCCGTGAGGGCTCAGGGCTGCCCCACTGTCAGATCATCAAGTGCATGAGGGCTCTCTAGCAGACAACTGTGACGATAAATAGGGGGTTGCCATGGTTACCAGGGGATGCCCATAAGTGCTAAAAAAAAAAAACATAAAAAAGAATAAGATAGAAGAACGGTTAACACTGAGCTCACTGGTGATTCAGAGCCAGAACTGGGTGTAGTCATTTGTCCTATGATGGCGTGACGATAAACTCCAAATCTGCTCTCATCAGGTCCAATCCAACATCACTGCGTTGTTTACAAACAGGGAGCGAAGGGACAAAATAAAAAACTCACAATCGTAGCCTACGCAACATGTCCTGGCGTCCTCAAAGTAACGCTGAATTGTCACAAAGTGCCGCCCCGTTCTTCTTGATACCATTTGGAGCGCTTGCAGCCACTCACAGTCAATCACTTATCATGTGGCAATTCATTCTGGGAGGGTTCAGGGCTTAGGCCTTTAGGTGGGGACAATGGGACTGGGCCAGGGTGACGGGTCGGCGGGGAGGACACCACGATGAAATAGTCTGTAGACAGCTGAGACAAGTAACAGAATGAGAGCAACGTGGCTGCTATGAATATGGATGAAACCAAGTTACACTGAGCTTTTTCTTTGCTCACAAAGTAAACGTTGTTAAAATCACAAAGATTTCAATTTCCTATATCTGAGCAGAGCGCTGAAGTGGAGCCAATTTGTTTTACAATATTGAAAGTAAACCCCGGGAAAAAGGCTTCATTTTTTTTTTTTCCCCGGAAAGACTGATGAAAGAAATGCTAAATGAGAGATTGTTACAGAAGTTAGCAGAACAGAGGCCGGCCCAGACATGAGGTCATGACTTTCTGCTCTCTGTTGGAGGCCCAGATCAAAGTTGGTCTGAACTGTTCTATGATTAAAAAATGAGGGAAAATATCAATAAAAAACTGGCGATAATAACTCAACGGGTCATGTTGTATAATTTAAGACAGAAGTTGGACATGGAATGGGAGGAGGTCCAGATGGAAACAAAGTTTGTTTAAAACATCAATGATGGCGGATCTGTACGCACTTTTAAAAATGGTCTCTGACTGCAGATTGGGAGTTTTCCTCTCCATATTGCCAGGCTGTGCACACGGCCAGACTTCAGCAATGGACCATGATATAGAAAATAACACCTGGGGAGCATCAGTCAAGCCGCACTGCAAAGCTAATGTGGTGAAAAGTGATTTAAAGTTATTGAGGATGAACATTGGATTTTAGCAGAGGTGGACGAAGTACACAAAGTGAAATCCTCTTCACTCAACTTTTTTGTACTTGAGTTAAAGTGCTGGAGTATTTGGTTTTAAAAATACTTATTATGTCAATGCATTGTTGCATTGTTCCACAGTGTATTTACAGAACCTACTGACTCTGAAACAACTTATGTAACCTGTAGAATAAAAGGAAGAAGACACTTCAAAGCTGACAGAAATGGGCATAAAAACACAATTGGATCAAAGGAAAAAGGTCAGCCAAGTACTACAAGCTGTGTTTAATAGTTTATCTGGAATTAAACCAAAATCACCTCGACGTGTTTCCTCAAGTTGGACAGCAGTGATGAAGTCTGGTCATGGTAAACAGAGCAAACATTTAAAATGAAAGGAGTCTTTCTTTACTTCTAAAAATGTCAAACATGGACTTAAGATAAGACCATGGCGCTCTGGAGAAGAATCTAATGCTTAATATTTGTCATTCTTAGGCCACGTTCATACTGCTGCTCAAAGATGCAGCGAGCACAACGTGACTGACAGTGTAGGAGTTGGCTGTGATTGGTTTTTCTCCTGCGATGAACACAGAGTACGGTCTATCGTGTTTTCAAATATAAAAAAATTCATTCCACAGACTAAAAGCTCTGCTTCAAAGTAACCAGAGTCAGAAATACAATATTTGTCTTGTTAGTGCGGTGGAATAAAAGTCATCAATCATGTACAGATGCATTTTAGCAACATTCACAGTTATGCTGTTTGTTCTTTGTTCTTGTTCACACTGCACAGACAATAATGAGCCTGATTATTTTGATACTGAACAATAAATTTGAATCTCACGATTATGAGCCAAGAGAAGCAGCTTTTTTTCCATGATTTCTAAATGGAATCATGGACGATTATCTCAGAGGCCGACTGACTGTAACTGTCCCGCCGTAAACACAGGAACAGAGAAAGGCAGTGAATGTTGCAGTTGTTGCGTCTGTTCTCTGCCTCCTCTCCAACACTGACCACAACTGCAGAGTCATTGGAAAACTTCTGGACTCGCAGTTGTACTGAAAGTCAGAGGTGTACAAGGTGAGGAGGAAAGGTGAGAGGACAGTCCCCCCACCCTGCGGTGCTCGGTGTTGCTGACCACCTGTTCAGACACATCCCCACAGCTGCATGAACTGCGTTCGATCTGTCGGGTAACCCAGGAGGTGGATTGTGTTAAAGGCACTGGAGAGGTCAAAGAACATAATTCTCACTGTGCTACCTGCTTCGTCCAGGTGAGAAAGGGCTTGTTGAAGCAGGTAGATGATGGTGTCATCTTCCTCTTCTCCTGTGTTTTATTTGAAATGTTGAGTCATTACAAGAAATATTTTATGGTTTTAAGAACCAAAAACCGCCTCAGTGTAGTCTCACATCTCCTCTCTCAGGCTTCTTCTCTGGAGCTCTAGTAACAACAGGTCGGTGAGCCAATCAGAAGAGAGGAGCCTCTGAGCCTCTCTTCTGATTGGCTGACTGTTTTCTGAGTGATCAGATAAAAATAAAGCACATTTCAGGTAAATACTAAGAGAAACCAAATCCTGCAAGGGCTTGGCTGAGGGCGGTGACTGCTTTGTTGTGACATCACAAAGTTAAAAAAGTCCTTACGGCTGGTTTTAAAGCTCAGTTTCTGAATACAGGTTGTGTTCATTTCTCTGTGGACTGAGCGTTTTGATACTTTCACAGTATAAATATAAATAGAATATTTATAATATTAGAATATTTATATAGAATATTCATACCCCTCCATTTTCTCTGTATTTGTGCCAGTCTTTCTCTGGTCCATCGTTAATAGTCCACTCTCTATGTCCCCATTTCTTTTCTCTCTTCTGCCACTGTGCCACTTAAAAATACCCTGTCAGACAAACTTAAATTGCTTTATCAGAAAATGAAATAATTCAGCCTGCGGACAAAAGCAAATCAGAGAGATGTCCATTTTTTTATTTTGTAATATGCACAATTTAATCCAAATGAGATTGGGTATTGTTAGAAACACCAGTGGATCATTCCTCCCCCC